>NW_024061245.1:0-165038 GCF_016432855.1 Salvelinus namaycush
GCCTGTTCACACCCGCTATCATCCAGAAGGCGAGGTCAGTACAGTTGCATCAAAGCTGGACCGAGAGACTGAAAAACAGCTTCTATCTCAAGCCATCAGACTGTTAACCTGCCATCACTAACATTGAGAGGCTGCAGCCAACTACAGACTCAATCTCTGGCCACTTTAATAAATGGACTTAATAAAAGGTATCACTAGTCACTTTAAATAACGCAACTTTAATAATGTTCACATATGCTACATTACTCTCATATGTATATACAGTATATGTAATACTCATATGTATATACAGTATTCTATACCATCTACTGCATCCATATTTATATGTACATATTCTTATTCATCCCTTACATTTGTGTGTATACGGTAGTTGTTGTGAATTTGTTAGATTACTTGTGTTTTACTGCTGCATTGTCGGAACTAGAAGCACAAGCATTTCGCTACAGTCGCATTAACATCTGCTAACCATGTGTATGTGACCATTAACATCTGCTAACCATGTGTATGTGACCATTAACATTCGCTAACCATGTGTTGTGACCATTAACATCTGCTAACCATGTGTATGTGACCATTAACATCTGCTAACCATGTGTATGTGACCATTAACATCCCCTAACCATGTGTATTGACCATTAACATTCGCTAACCATGTGTATGTGACCATTAACATCGCTAACCATGTGTATGTGACCATTAACATCTGCTAACCATGTGTATGTGACCATTAACATCCGCTAACCATGTGTATGTGACCATTAACATCTGCTAACCATGTGTATGTGACCATTAACATCCATCTAACCATGTGTATGTGACCATTAACATCTGCTAACCATGTGTATGTGACCATTAACATCCGCGAACCATGTGTATGTAACCATTAACATCCGCTAACCATGTGTATGTGACCATTATCATCTGCTAACCATGTGTATGTGACCATTAACATCCACTAACCATGTGTATGTGACCATTAACATCTGCTAACCATGTGTATGTGACCAATAACATCCGCTAACCATGTGTATGTGACCATTAACATCCGCTAACCATGTGTATGTACCATAACATTAACATCCGCTAACCATGTGTATGTGACCAGTAACATCCGCTAAACATGTGTATGTGACCATTAACATCCGCTAACCATGTGTATGTGACCAATAACATCTGCTAACCATGTGTATGTGACCATTAACATCCGCTAACCATGTGTATGTGACCATTAACATCTGCTAACCATGTGTATGTGACCATTAACATCCGCTAACCATGTGTATGTGACCATTAACATTAACATCCGCTAACCATGTGTATGTGACCAGTAACATCCGCTAAACATGTGTATGTGACCATTAACATCCGCTAACCATGTGTATGTGACCAATAACATCTGCTAACCATGTGTATGTGACCATTAACATCCGCTAACCATGTGTATGTGACCATTAACATCCGCTAACCATGTGTATGTGACCATTAACATCCGCTAACCATGTGACCATTAACATCCGCTAACCATGTGACCATTACATCCGCTAACCATGTGACCAATAACATCCGCTAACCATGTGTATGTGACCAATAACATCCGCTAACCATGTGTATGTGACCATTAACATCCGCTAACCATGTGTATGTGACCAATAACATCCGCTAACCATGTGTATGTGACCATTAACATCCGCTAACCATGTTTATGTGACCATTAACATCCGCTAACCATGTGTATGTGACCATTAACATCCGCTAACCATGTTATGTGACCATTAACATCCGCTAACCATGTGACCATTAACATCCGCTAACCATGTGACCATTAACATCCGCTAACCATGTGTATGTGACCATTAACATCCGCTAACCATGTGTATGTGCCATTAACATCCGCTAACCATGTGTATGTGACCAATAACATCCGCTAACCATGTGTATGTGACCAATAACATCCGCTAACCATGTGTATGTGACCAATAACATCCGCTAACCATGTGTATGTGACCATTAACATCCGCTAACCATGTGACCAATAACATCTGCTAACCATGTGTATGTGACCATTAACATCCGCTAACCATGTGTATGTGACCATTAACATCTGCTAACCATGTGTATGTGACCATTAACATCCGCTAACCATGTGTATGTGACCATTAACATCCGCTAACCATGTGTATGTGACCATTAACATCCGCTAACCATGTGTATGTGACCAATAACATCTGCTAACCATGTGTATGTGACCATTAACATTAACATCTGCTAACCATGTGTATGTGACCAATAACATCCGCTAACCATGTGTATGTGACCAATAACATCTGCTAACCAGTGTATGTGACCAATAACATCTGCTAACCATGTGTATGTGACCATTAACATTAACATCTGCTAACCATGTGTATGTGACCAATAACATCCGCTAACCATGTGTATGTGACCATTAACATCCGCTAACCATGTGTATGTGACCATTAACATTAACATCCGCTAACCACGTGTATGTGACCATTAACATCTGCTAACCATGTGTATGTGACCATTAACTCCGCTAACCATGTGTATGTGACCATTAACATTAACATCCGCTAACCATGTGTATGTGACCAGTAACATCCGCTAACCATGTGTATGTGACCATTAACATCCGCTAACCATGTGTATGTGGCCATTAACATCCGCTAACCATGTGTATGTGGCCATTAACATCCGCTAACCATGTGTATGTGACCATTAACATCCGCTAACCATGTGTATGTGACCATTAACATCCGCTAACATGTGTATGTGACCATTAACATCCGCTAACCACGTGTATGTGACCATTAACATCCGCTAACCATGTGTATGTGACCATTATCATCTGCTAACCATGTGACCAATAATATCTGCTAACCATGTGTATGTGACCAATAACATCTGCTAACCATGTGCATGTGACCATTAACATCTGCTAACCATGTGTATGTGACCATTAACATCTGCTAACCATGTGTATGTGACCATAAACATTTGATTTGACCTGACCGCAAGATGTCAGGTTTGTCAATTTATGAATTGTCTTTTGCTTGAAACCCTCCTGTCAATGTTGAGTAAGGACGCACACCTGATTACGCATATAGAGTAGGACTAGTCTACCTGGTTACACATATAGAAGTAGGACTAGTCTACCTGGTTACACATATAGAAGTAGGACTAGTCTACCTGGTTACACATATAGAAGTAGGACTAGTCTACCTGGTTACACATATAGAAGTAGGACTAGTCTACCTGGTTACGCATATAGAAGTATGACTAGTCTACCTGGTTACACACATAAAGGTAGGACTAGTCTACCTGGTTACACATATAGAAGTAGGACTAGTCTACCTGGTTACACATATAGAAGTAGGACTAGTCTACCTGGTTACACATATAGAAGTAGGACTAGTCTACCTGGTTACACATATAGAAGTAGGACTAATCTACCTGTCCTGAGCACTAATGTAGATCTATAAATGTGCCCATTTGGGATGTCTGATAGTATTTCTGATTGTCTTAACGCTGCACCACTAATGAGTTGTGGAGCCTCTCAAAGCACATTTCCCTTCACCTCTAACAGCAAGTAAACAAAGTCTATCAAAATCAATTGCAAATGAGAATAACTCCTCAAAGTATTTGTAAAATATTTCTAGCTCTCGCCCTTTCGATAACCACTCCGGCACTAAAGGGAAAAACGTAATGCTTTGATCCAGTGGAAATGTCAAAACACCTGATTACTTCTTATCCCTTTCACAAATAGCCTACAGCTGTGTCGGTCGAGAACTCACTGGCACGGAAACTGAGGGCCCAGAATATTTTATACAATGTTTCAAGTTCGTTATGGACAGGCCATGTGATTTACAGAACAGTTATTTGCAATGTTTTTATTTGTTGGCTTTATGTAGGCTATTTTTTACATAGGTGGCAATGGCAATAAAAGTTACTTTTAGATTTGTATAATTTTCATTTAGATAGAATGTAGATTAATCACAGACAATGATTGAGATACTATTATAAATTAAATGAACTGTTCCAGTAAAATTAACATATGAAAATCATAACTGTCACCAGATCAGTAGAAATGGTAAGATACATTTGCACTCCAAATGTAGGTTGCTGACTGCTTGTGTAGCTTATTACCAGCAACGTCAGAATGTATGAAGGACAGCAAGAGGAGGTGGTTCAGGAAGAGTTTCTTCTCTTCTGGTTGGGCTGTATTGATGTAATGGCATGAAATAAATGCTGAAATTATACAATGATTTATCAACAGCTCTAACATTTGACCTACAGGAAATCTTCACTGGCAATTCTAGAATATACTATATAGCCTAGAAACCTGTTAAACTATCATTATGACATCATGGATGAATTCTAGAATATACTATATAGCCTAGAAACCTGTTAAACTATCATTATGACATCATGGATGAATTCTAGAATATCTATATATCCTAGAACCTGGTTAAACTATAATTATAAAATAAAGGAGAGCTGCACACTCTAGGAGCTCAGATGCAAAAATATTTAATTACCAACGTTTCGACAGGCAAGCTGTCTTCATCAGGGTACAATCACAGACACTGCGGGATGACTCGTTTATATATAGTGTCAAGACACACAGGTGTCTGTAATCATGGCCAACAGTGGCCTAATATCATTGGTTAATTACTCATATTAAAACGGCATAGAATGAGCAACATACAATTAATACAAATGGATAGCATACGATCATAGACACACTAAAGACCACACAAGCCTACAAACAACCACAATGGCAAAGTCACAACAATCACAAGAATGGCTTCAGATCAAAGTCCACGTTAAGACCGAAGGGAGCAAGGGTCTTTAAGTTAAATATCCAAGCAGCCTCTCGTCTTAACAATAAATTATCAAGGTCACCCCCTCTCCTAGGGAGGGTGACATGTTCGATGCCAATATAACGCAAAGATTCCTTTCGTTTGAGTTATGTTATAATTGTATTTTTTTTGTTGTTTTACCACTAGGGTGGTAAAAATTATGTGGGTAAAACAAAGCGTGAATTAAAAGTACGTATCTCAGAGCATCGTAGCACCATTAGGTGCAAAAACTTGACCTACCCAGTTGCGGCCCACTTTTTGGAGGCAGGCCACTCGATTTCATCTTTGCGTTATATTGGCATCGAACATGTCACCCTCCCTAGGAGAGGGGGCGACCTTGATAATTTATTGTTAAGACGAGAGGCTGCTTGGATATTTAACTTAAAGACCCTTGCTCCCTTCGGTCTTAACGTGGACTTTGATCTGAAGCCATTCTTGTGATTGTTGTGACTTTGCCATTGTGGTTGTTTGTAGGCTTGTGTGGTCTTTAGTGTGTCTATGATCGTATGCTATCCATTTGTATTAATTGTATGTTGCTCATTCTATGCCGTTTTAATATGAGTAATTAACCAATGATATTAGGCCACTGTTGGCCATGATTACAGACACCTGTGTGTCTTGACACTATATATAAACGAGTCATCCCGCAGTGTCTGTGATTGTACCCTGATGAAGACAGCTTGCCTGTCGAAACGTTGGTAATTAAATATTTTTGCATCTGAGCTCCTAGAGTGTGCAGCTCTCCTTTATTTTATAATTATAGTTTAACCAGGTTTCTAGGATATATAGTATATTCTAGAATTCATCCATGATGTCATAATGATAGTTTAACAGGTTTCTAGGCTATATAGTATATTCTAGAATTCATCCATGATGTCATAATGATAGTTTAACAGGTTTCTAGGCTATATAGTATATTCTAGAATTGCCAGTGAAGATTTCCTGTAGGGTCAAATTGTTAGAGCTGTTGATAAATCATTGTATAATATTCAGCATTTATTTTCATGCCATTACATCAATACAGCCCAACCAGAAGAGAAGAAACTCTTCCTGAACCACCTCCTCTTGCTGTCCTTCATACATTCTGACGTTGCTGGTAATAAGCTACACAAGCAGTCAGCAACCTACATTTGGAGTGCAAATGTATCTTACCATTTCTACTGATCTGGTGACAGTTATGATTTTCATATGTTCATTTTACTGGAACAGTTTCATTTCATT
Organism: Salvelinus namaycush; assembly: GCF_016432855.1. Classification (NCBI taxonomy): domain Eukaryota; kingdom Metazoa; phylum Chordata; class Actinopteri; order Salmoniformes; family Salmonidae; genus Salvelinus; species Salvelinus namaycush. Next base: position 6,102 of record NW_024061245.1, read on the forward strand.
TATAATAGTATCTCAATCATTGTCTGTGATTAATCTACATTCTATCTAAATGAAAATTATACAAATCTAAAAGTAACTTTTATTGCCATTGCCACCTATGTAAAAAATAGCCTACATAAAGCCAACAAATAAAAACATTGCAAATAACTGTTCTGTAAATCACATGGCCTGTCCATAACGAACTTGAAACATTGTATAAAATATTCTGGGCCCTCAGTTTCCCGTGCCAGTGAGTTCTCGACCGACACAGCTGTAGGCTATTTGTGAAAGGGATAAGAAGTAATCAGGTGTTTTGACATTTCCACTGGATCAAAGCATTACGTTTTTCCCTTTAGTGCCGAGTGGTTATCGAAAGGGCGAGAGCTAGAAATATTTTACAAATACTTTGAGGAGTTATTCTCATTTGCAATTGATTTTGATTAGACTTTGTTTACTTGCTGTTAGAGGTGAAGGGAAATGTGCTTTGAGAGGCTCCACAACTCATTAGTGGTGCAGCGTTAAGACAATCAGAAATACTATCAGACATCCCCAAATGGGCACATTTATAGATCTACATTAGTGCTCAGGACAGGTAGATTAGTCCTACTTCTATATGTGTAACCAGGTAGACTAGTCCTACTTCTATATGTGTAACCAGGTAGACTAGTCCTACTTCTATATGTGTAACCAGGTAGACTAGTCCTACTTCTATATGTGTAACCAGGTAGACTAGTCCTACCTTTATGTGTGTAACCAGGTAGACTAGTCATACTTCTATATGCGTAACCAGGTAGACTAGTCCTACTTCTATATGTGTAACCAGGTAGACTAGTCCTACTTCTATATGTGTAACCAGGTAGACTAGTCCTACTTCTATATGTGTAACCAGGTAGACTAGTCCTACTTCTATATGTGTAACCAGGTAGACTAGTCCTACCTCTATATGCGTAATCAGGTGTGCGTCCTTACTCAACATTGACAGGAGGGTTTCAAGCAAAAGACAATTCATAAATTGACAAACCTGACATCTTGCGGTCAGGTCAAATCAAATGTTTATGGTCACATACACATGGTTAGCAGATGTTAATGGTCACATACACATGGTTAGCAGATGTTAATGGTCACATGCACATGGTTAGCAGATGTTATTGGTCACATACACATGGTTAGCAGATATTATTGGTCACATGGTTAGCAGATGATAATGGTCACATACACATGGTTAGCGGATGTTAATGGTCACATACACGTGGTTAGCGGATGTTAATGGTCACATACACATGTTAGCGGATGTTAATGGTCACATACACATGGTTAGCGGATGTTAATGGTCACATACACATGGTTAGCGGATGTTAATGGCCACATACACATGGTTAGCGGATGTTAATGGCCACATACACATGGTTAGCGGATGTTAATGGTCACATACACATGGTTAGCGGATGTTACTGGTCACATACACATGGTTAGCGGATGTTAATGTTAATGGTCACATACACATGGTTAGCGGATGTTAATGGTCACATACACATGGTTAGCAGATGTTAATGGTCACATACACGTGGTTAGCGGATGTTAATGTTAATGGTCACATACACATGGTTAGCGGATGTTAATGGTCACATACACATGGTTAGCGGATGTTATTGGTCACATACACATGGTTAGCAGATGTTAATGTTAATGGTCACATACACATGGTTAGCAGATGTTATTGGTCACATACACATGGTTAGCAGATGTTATTGGTCACATACACATGGTTAGCGGATGTTATTGGTCACATACACATGGTTAGCAGATGTTAATGTTAATGGTCACATACACATGGTTAGCAGATGTTATTGGTCACATACACATGGTTAGCGGATGTTAATGGTCACATACACATGGTTAGCGGATGTTAATGGTCACATACACATGGTTAGCGGATGTTAATGGTCACATACACATGGTTAGCAGATGTTAATGGTCACATACACATGGTTAGCGGATGTTAATGGTCACATACACATGGTTAGCAGATGTTATTGGTCACATGGTTAGCGGATGTTAATGGTCACATACACATGGTTAGCGGATGTTATTGGTCACATACACATGGTTAGCGGATGTTATTGGTCACATACACATGGTTAGCGGATGTTATTGGTCACATACACATGGTTAGCGGATGTTAATGGTCACATACACATGGTTAGCGGATGTTAATGGTCACATACACATGGTTAGCGGATGTTAATGGTCACATGGTTAGCGGATGTTAATGGTCACATGGTTAGCGGATGTTAATGGTCACATACACATGGTTAGCGGATGTTAATGGTCACATACACATGGTTAGCAGATGTTAATGGTCACATACACATGGTTAGCGGATGTTAATGGTCACATACACATGGTTAGCGGATGTTATTGGTCACATACACATGGTTAGCGGATGTTAATGGTCACATACACATGGTTAGCGGATGTTATTGGTCACATACACATGGTTAGCGGATGTTATTGGTCACATGGTTAGCGGATGTTAATGGTCACATGGTTAGCGGATGTTAATGGTCACATGGTTAGCGGATGTTAATGGTCACATACACATGGTTAGCGGATGTTAATGGTCACATACACATGGTTAGCGGATGTTAATGGTCACATACACATGGTTAGCAGATGTTATTGGTCACATACACATGGTTAGCGGATGTTAATGGTCACATACACATGTTTAGCGGATGTTACTGGTCACATACACATGGTTAGCGGATGTTAATGTTAATGGTCACATACACATGGTTAGCGGATGTTAATGGTCACATACACATGGTTAGCAGATGTTAATGGTCACATACACATGGTTAGCGGATGTTAATGGTCACATACACATGGTTAGCAGATGTTATTGGTCACATACACATGGTTAGCGGATGTTAATGGTCACATACACATGTTTAGCGGATGTTACTGGTCACATACACATGGTTAGCGGATGTTAATGTTAATGGTCACATACACATGGTTAGCGGATGTTAATGGTCACATACACATGGTTAGCGGATGTTATTGGTCACATACACATGGTTAGCAGATGTTAATGGTCACATACACATGGTTAGTGGATGTTAATGGTCACATACACATGGTTAGCAGATGATAATGGTCACATACACATGGTTAGCGGATGTTAATGGTTACATACACATGGTTCGCGGATGTTAATGGTCACATACACATGGTTAGCAGATGTTAATGGTCACATACACATGGTTAGCGGATGTTAATGGTCACATACACATGGTTAGCAGATGTTAATGGTCACATACACATGGTTAGCGGATGTTAATGGTCACATACACATGGTTAGCAGATGTTAATGGTCACATACACATGGTTAGCGATGTTAATGGTCACATACACATGGTTAGCGAATGTTAATGGTCACATACACATGGTTAGGGGATGTTAATGGTCACATACACATGGTTAGCAGATGTTAATGGTCACATACACATGGTTAGCAGATGTTAATGGTCACATACACATGGTTAGCGAATGTTAATGGTCACATACACATGGTTAGCAGATGTTAATGGTCACATACACATGGTTAGCAGATGTTAATGCGACTGTAGCGAAATGCTTGTGCTTCTAGTTCCGACAATGCAGTAATAACCAACAAGTAATCTAACAAATTCACAACAACTACCGTATACACACAAATGTAAGGGATGAATAAGAATATGTACATATAAATATGGATGCAGTAGATGGTATAGAATACTGTATATACATATGAGTATATACATATACTGTATATACATATGAGAGTAATGTAGCATATGTGAACATTATTAAAGTTGCGTTATTTAAAGTGACTAGTGATACCTTTTATTAAGTCCATTTATTAAAGTGGCCAGAGATTGAGTCTGTATGTTGGCTGCAGCCTCTCAATGTTAGTGATGGCAGGTTAACAGTCTGATGGCCTTGAGATAGAAGCTGTTTTTCAGTCTCTCGGTCCCAGCTTTGATGCAACTGTACTGACCTCGCCTTCTGGATGATAGCGGTGTGAACAGGCAGTGGCTCGGGTGGTTGTTGTCCTTGATGATCTTTTTGGCCTTCCTGTGACATCGAGTGGTGTAGGTGTCCTGGAGGGCAGGTAGTTTGCCCCGGTGATGCCTTGTGCAGACCGGACCACCCTCTGGAGGGTCTTGCGGTTGAGGGCGGTGCAGTTGCCATACCAGGCGGATGATATAGCCCGACAGGATGCGTGGGTGGACCATTTCAGTTTGTCTGTGATGTGTACGCCGAGGAACTAAAAACGTTCCACCTTCTCCACTACTGACCCGTCAATGTGGATGGGGGGTGCTCCCTCTGCAGTTTCCTGAAGTCCACGATCATCTCCTTTGTTTTGTTGATGTTGAGTGAGAGGTTATTTTCCTGACACCACACTCCGAGGGCCCTCACCTCCTCCCTGTAGGTCGTCTCGTCGTTGTTGGTAATCAAGCCGACCACTGTAGCGTTGTCTGCCAACTTGATGATTGAGTTGGATGCGTGCATGGCCACACAGTTGTGGGTGAACAGGGAGTACAGGAGAGGGCTCAGAACGCACCCTTGTGGGGCCCCAGTGTTGAGGATCAGCGGGGTGGAGATGTTGTTTCCTACCTTCGCCACCTGGGGGCAGCCGGTCAGAAAGTCCAGGACCCAGTTGCACAGGGCGGGGTCGAGACCCAAGGTCTCGAGCTTAACTTCTCTAGGGTAGGGGGCAGGATTTGGAATTTTGGATGAAAAGCGTGCCCAAATTATATGATATGCATATAACTGGGTCAATAATTACACATAATTCTTAATACTGTAGCAATTTAGTAACAGTCACATGTTCAACTATCATCAGCTGATCCAGGAAATCATTTTCTGAACGACAGTCACATGACAAACATCACGACATGCAACAACAACCAAAGTGCTTCTTCATTCATTACTCTGGTAAAGACAGTTATGCCGTGCTCCACGTTGGATCCATATCCCTAACAAATTGATGTTTATATTGTGTTATTGTCTGCTTGATTTACAGTAGGGTCACGTTAGTCTGAGCTATTTTCCGTTATTCAGGACATTTAGAATGACATAACATTACAGAGTAGCCTAGTGGGATTATTCACAAAATTATCTGGTGATCAGGTTATGAAATGTCATGAAAAAGACATTTTAGTTTCCATGTTTCACCTGTAAATATTAAATTATTCATAGTCATAGGTCTATGTTGTTAGGTGAAGTTATGGGTCCTACAGTAGGTCTATGTTATTGTTAGGTGAAGTTATGTGTCCTACAGTAGGTCTATGTTGTTGTTAGGTGAAGTTATGGGTCCTACAGTAGGTGTATGCTGTCAGGTGAAGTTAGGGGTCCTACAGTAGGTCTATGTTGTTGTTAGGTGAAGTTATGGGTCCTACAGTAGGTGTATGTTGTTAGGTGAAGTTATGGGTCCTACAGTAGGTGTATGTTGTTAGGTGAAGTTATGGGTCCTACAGTAGGTCTATGTTGTTGTTAGGTGAAGTTATGGGTCCTACAGTAGGTGTATGTTGTTAGGTGAAGTTATGGGTCCTACAGTAGTTGTATGTTGTTAGGTGAAGTTAGGGGTCCTACAGTAGGTCTATGTTGTTGTTAGGTGAAGTTATGGGTCCTACAGTAGGTGTATGTTGTTAGGTGAAGTTATGGGTCCTACAGTAGGTGTATGTTGTTAGGTGAAGTTATGGGTCCTACAGTAGGTGTATGCTGTCAGGTGAAGTTAGGGGTCCTACAGTAGGTCTATGTTGTTGTTAGGTGAAGTTATGGGTCCTACAGTAGGTGTATGTTGTTAGGTGAAGTTATGGGTCCTACAGTAGGTGTATGTTGTTAGGTGAAGTTATGGGTCCTACAGTAGGTCTATGTTGTTGTTAGGTGAAGTTATGGGTCCTACAGTAGGTGTATGCTGTTAGGTGAAGTTATGGGTCCTACAGTAGGTCTATGTTATTGTTCTTGTATTCACACCAATAATACTTTTCAATACTTTGTAGAATCACCTTTTGTAAATGACATAACCGACGTCAAGGATCGGTAGGATAGTCAGTTTTACGAGGCCATGTTTGGCAGCGTGAAGGAGGCTATAGGAAATAGGAAGCCGATTCTAGATTTAACTTTGGATTGGAGATGCTTAATGTGAGTCTGGAAGGAGAGTTTGCAGTCTAACCAGACACCTAGGTATTTATAGTTGTCCACATATTCTAAGTCAGAACCGTCCAGAGTAGAGGTCGACCGATTAATCCGGAATTGCCGATTAATCGGGGCCGATTTCAAGTTTTCATAACAATCGGAAATCGGTATTTTTGGGCGCCGATTTGCCGATGTATTTTATTTTTCATTTTTTTACACCTTTATTTAATCTTTATTTAACTAGGCAAGTCAGTTAAGAACACATTCTTATTTTCAATGACGGCCTAGGAACGGGGCAGAACGACAGATTTTTAACCTTGTCAGCTCGGGGGATCCAATCTTGCAACCTTACAGTTAACTAGTCCAATGCTCTAACACCTGATTACATTGCACTCCACGAGGAGCCTGCCTGTTGGCGAATGCAGTAAGCTAAGGTAAGTTGCTAGCTAGCATTAAACTTATCTTATAAAAAACAATCAATCAATGACTGTCATTGCTCCAATGTGTACTTAACCATAAACATCAATGCCTTTCTTAAAATCAATACACAAGTATATATTTTTAAACCTGCATATTTAGCTAATAGAAATCCAGGTTAGCAGGCAATATTAACCAGGTGAAATTGTGTCATTTCTCTTGCGTTCATTGCATGCAGAGTCAGGGTATATGCAACAGTTTGGGCCGCCTGGCTCTTTGCGAACTAATTTGCCAGAATTTTACGTAATTATGACAACATTGAAGGTTGTGCAATGTAACAGGAATATTTAGACTCATAGATGCCAACCGTTAGATAACATACGGAACGGAATAAACGTTTTGTTTTCGAGGTGATAGTTTCCGGATTAGTCAAAGGTATATGGTTTAGAGAGAAATAGTCGACGCGTTATAATTCCTGTAATAACTTGCGGCTGAATTTGAAAGGGGTTCCTTCGTTATTTTACCGTTCATGTCTTCCATAGAGAATGTCTTGATCTACTTCAAATAAGGTCTGTGTTTCGTGCAGGCTTAAACCGCCTCGACGTTTTGATACCCGTGTAAATCTCACTAGGATAAGGTAACGTTTGTCAACATATTTTCATAAATCCACTCTACAATTTTTTTTATCTTCGCTTATATTTAGCCAATATTGATCAGAGTTACCTTGTCCTATGGATATCTACACAGTTATAAAATTGGCACGGTGATGTAAGCCTACACGAAACACAGACCTTATTTTAAGTGAATCTAAAAATATCCTATGCAATAAATGAAGGAACCGCTTTTTGCTAGGTGTCATGGGAATTATGACTCGCACTTTGGTTGTCAATTCTTACCATGCCCATTATTAAAATAGGATTTCCTGCATATAGAAATTAAAGTTTTTGTTTTCAACATTCATCACAGGTAACTTAAACTCTATTTTTATTCAAACAGTTGAGAGTATTTGTCTCCTAAGCAGACTCTTCAGTATTATTGTCACTTCAGAGCTGTGTGTGTGTATTTATGTATTATATTAAGTTAAAATAAAAGTGTTCATTGTTCATTCAGTATTGTTGCAATTGTCATTATTACAAAAATGTGTGTGTGTGTATGATATATATATTTAAAAACATTTTTTTTAAATAAATCGTCTGATTAATCGGTATCGGCTTTTTTTATCCTCCAATAATCGGTATCTGTATCGGCATTGAAAAATCATAATCGGTCGACCTCTAGTCCAGAGTAGTGATGCTTGTCGGGCGGGCGGATGCGGGCAGCGATCGGTTGAAGAGCATGCATTTAGTTTTACTAGCATATAAGAGCAGTTGGAGGCCACGGAAGGAGTGTTGTATGGCGTTGAAGCTCGTATGGAGTTTTGTTAACACAGTGTCCAAAGAAGGGCCAGATGTATACAGAATGGTGTCGTCTGCGTAGAGGTGGATCAGAGAAACACCCACAGCAAGAGTTACATCATTGATATATAAAGAGAGTCAGCCTGAGAATTGAACCCTGTGGCCCCATAGAGACTGCCAGAGGTCCGGACAACAGGCCCTCCGATTTGACACACTGAACTCCATCTGAGAAGTAGTTGGTGAACCAGGCGAGGCAGTCATTTGAAAAACCAAGGCTGTTGAGTCTGCCGATTAAGAATACGGTGATTGACAGAGTCGAAAGACTTGGCTAGGTTGATGAAGACGGCTGCACACTACTGTCTTTTATCGATGGCGGTTTTGATATCGTTTAGGACGTTGAGCGTGGCTGAGGTGCACCCGTGACCAGCTCGGAAACCAGCTTGCATAGCAGAGAAGGTACGGTGGGATTCGAAATGGTCGGTGATCTGTTTGTTCACCTAGCTTTCGAAGACTTTAGAAAGGCAGGGCAGGATGGATATAGGTCTACAACAGTTTGGGTCTAGAGTGTCACCCCCTTTGAAGAGGGGGATGACCGCGGCAGCTTTCCGATCTTTAGGAATCTCAGACGATACGAAAGAGAGGTTGAACAGACCAGTAATAGGGGTTGCAACAATGGCGGCAGATCATTTTAGGAAGAGAGGGTCCAGATTGTCTAGCCCAGCTGATTTTTAGGCATCCAGATTTTGCCGCTCTTTCAGAACATCAGCTGTCTGGATTTGGGTGAAGGAGAAGCGGGGGTAGCTTGGGCAAGTTGCTGCGTGGTGTGCAGAGCTGTTAGCCGGGGTTGGGGTAGCCAGGTGGAAAGCATGGCCAGCCGTAGAAAAATGCTTATTGAAATTCTCTATTGTTGTGGATTTATCAGTGGTGACAGTGTTTCCGAGCCTCAGTGCAGTTGGCAGCTGGGAGGAGATACTCTTATTTTCCATGGACTTTACAGTGTCCCAAAACTTTTTGGAATTAGTGCTGCAGGATGCATATTTCTGTTAGGAAAGCAAAGGCTAGCTTTTTCAAACTGACCGTGTGTATTGGTTTCTGACTTCCCTGAAAGTTTCATATCGCGGGGAATATTCGATGCTAGTGCAGTACACCACAGGGTGTTTTTGTGCTGGTCAAGGGCAGTCAGGTCTGGAGTGAACCAAGGGCAGACGTCAATTGTTGTACAACATCATGGCTACGCTGTTGGCATCACCTTTTACGGTTTATTTCTGCTGTTGTGGGCCTTTAACCATCTGTCTGACTTGTTGTTCACACAGGAGAGAGAAGTGACTATCGTGGATCCTCTGGGGAGCCTCAACAACCTCATGATGCTGACGAGGCAGAGAAGAGTCTCTCCACATCAGAACACCTCAAGAAACACCAGTGGAGACCCACAGAGAAGAGTACTCACTGCTGCTCTGACTGTGGGAAATGTTACAAATCTTCATCAAAACTTCAAATACACCAGCGAACACACACAGGAGAGACATCTTATAGCTGTGATCAATGTGGGAAGAGTTTTACTACATCAAGCCATCTGATTGTACACCAGAGAACACACACAGGAGAGAAACCGTTTAGCTGTGGTCAATGTGGGAAGAGTTTTACTACATCTAGCGTTCTGACAGTGCACTGGAGAATACACACAGGAGAGAAACCATTTAGCTGTGGTCTATGTGGGAAGAGTTTTACTACATCTAGCCATCTGAAGATACACCAGAGAACACACACAGGAGAAAAACCTTACAGCTGTGATCAATGTGGGAAGAGTTTTGGTCAATCTGGCCATCTGACAGTGCACCAGAGAACACACAGAGGAGAGAAATCTTATAGCTGTGAACAATGTGACAAGAGATACTCTGATAAAATATCTCTGATCAAACATCAGAAAATACATGAAGGAGTTGTTTCATGATATCAATGAACTAATGTCACAATGTACAATGTTTTAACGTTGTAGGAGTATTTTAATAATGTCACAGTGTAGATGCCTAAACGTTTGCCCCCTAACTTTTTTTGACACAAAATCTTTAACAAAAAGTGACTAACAAAAAAAAGAGTTGTGTGACACTTACCACGTTGGTGACCCACTTGAATCAAAATGCAACACTCCAAAATGTAGCAATCTGTTTTCTACAAATTTTCCTCTAACCAGGGATGTACACATTATTCCCAGATTCCGTGTGGTTTTTGAGCTGTTAGTTTTAACAGGACGTGCAACCTCATCTTATCGATGAGTGATGACAAATAAGTGTTGTGTTCCTTTGTTTAGCGACCCCTACATTTAAATGCATCACTCCGAAATGTAGCTGACTGTCTTCTGCAGGTTGTCCTCTAACCAGTGAGGTAAAAGATATCTCCCATTTCCATGTTTTTTTTTTTTTTGTTGTGTTAGTTTCAACAGCACGAACAACCTGATTTCCCCCCTAATTGATATCAGTGATTTATTGCTACTTGTCAAAACAACAGTGTTTTTGGTGCTTGTGCAGTTTATAAGGAGCTTGTTTAAGAAATAAGTAACATGATTATTGTGGCAGATGTTTGTGTACATTGCACATGTTATGTTTAGGTTTTCAATTTATCCCAAACTGTTTCTGCACATTGGTTATTGATTTGGACATGTTAAAACTGTGTTTTGACATTGGGCTATCCCACCAAGCAAAATGTCATTGAAAAGATGTTGAAAATTTGACTGCAATCAAATATTTAATATTTACATTTCATGAAACATTTAGTAATGATAATTATTTATGCAACCAACTGACAATTTTTTGGGTACAATTATATTGACATTGTTGCCCTGCTTTTAGAATATCAAGGTTAGTTCTCAGATGTGCCAACCCAAATGTACTATAGCATGACATTGGGGACTGGGCCCAGATCCAACAACATGCCTATTGAGTGAACCCTGAAAAGAGAGAGAAGCTCTGCAGTGAGGTGGAAAGTTACTACGGATATTGCAGGAGTTTCCTCTTGAAATCAGACATGTCCGTGGTGAGAACAACTTGGTTGCTGTTTGTCTCAAGGGTGGGCAGTCAAAAAGTTTTGTGTTTTGCATTTATCCAGTGCGTTGCCATTTATTTTGACTGCAACGTTTTTCCGTATTGGAGATGAGTTTTGTTTGGGCTCGAGAGTTCTAGAAGCTAGTGAGTATTAAGACGGGAGATGTAGAAGCTAGTGAGTTTTAGGAAGACAAGGTTTTTTAAATTGTTTTTAATTCACAGCCATGTTTATATTGGTGAAGGTGAAGCATTGTAGTTGATTATAATGTGAAATGGAAGTTGATTTCTGTTGGTGGTGAGCATTCTCTTAAGGTGTTAGTCTTTGGTTTTTCCATTTCTGTTAGTCAGTATGTGTTACACCTGTGCTGGCTTGTCCATCTCGTTAGTGGGAAGGTGTTTCACCTGAGCTGGTCCAGGTTCTATTTAAGAGTGTCAGGCCCAGTGCTCCAGTTGTATTGATAGATGTGGAGAGTCAACACCTTTAGTTGCTCCACCTTTTTGGTTTGCTTCCTGTCTTTAAGTTTGTTGTGAGTTTTTCTTTTGTTTTCCTCTTCTTGGGCAGATTTAGTGGGTCTCATGGTGGGTGTCTTTTAGGTCCCAGTTGTTGTTACTAGTCAACTTTCAGTGGACACTGAGAGCAAAACTGCAACATTATGTTATAATACTTTTATTGCATCAAATGGTTGTTTTATGCAACAGAATAGAGGGTTCTTAGAACTATTGTGTCTGTGTTCTACTGAGGATGGGCCTCTGTGAGAAAACACTGACAGGAGATTTACAATGTCTTTGGGTGATAAAACCTAAAGAGACCACATTCCAGAGCATGAGTTAATGTTTCTGTTCTATATGGTACCAGGGAGAGATGACCCCAGGGCCAGACCCTGGCCTCTACACAGAGTACTGTTTTTACATAAAGATAGATACTGCCTGCTGTGAATTATAAGTATCTTTCATACAAATCTTAACCTTGTGACCCGTTCTATACATCTGTTGTTGCATCAACGATCAAGTCAGCTGCTGCTGCTCCAATACAGTATGAGGTGAGACGGTGAACTGACGTTGAACCGGGCAGTCAGCTGCTGCTGCTCCAATACAGTATGAGGTGAGACGGTGAACTGACGTTGAACTGGGCAGTCAGCTGCTGCTGCTCCAATACAGTATGAGGTGAGACGGTGAACTGACGTTGAACCGGGCAGCCAGCTGCTGCTGCTCCAATACAGTATGAGGTGACACCAATCAGTGCACCCTACGTGCTAACGAGCTATACGTGCTAACGAGCTATATGTGCTAAAGTCCAACGTCAAAACATAAATGGAAAAACCAAAGCCTGTAACACCTTCCCCCTTTATACAACAAATATATCCTATATTTTTGTTGGACATGTTTGCTCACCACCAACAGAAAACAACTTCCATTTCACATAATCAACTACAATGCTTCTACAATATAAACATGGTGTCTACTGGCTGTCAACAATTATAAACAAGAAAAAACACATATTTCTAAATAATAATATACAATAGTATTATTTTTTTAATCCTAACTAGCTTCTAGAACTCTCATACCCTTGGAACGAGCCCCCAAAAAACTAATCTCCAATACGGAAAAACGTGCAGTCAAAATAAATTGTGTTCCATGGCAATGCACTGGCTAAACGCAAAACTTGTTGACTGCCCACCCTTGAGACAATCAGCAACCAACTACTGCAATATCCGTAGTAACTTTCCACCTTACTTCTCTCTCTCTTTTCAGGGTTCACTCGATAGGCATGTTGTTGGATCGGGCCCAGTCCCCAATGTCCTGCATTTGGGTTAGCACATCTGAGAATGAATCCTAATATTCTAAAAGCAGGGCAACATTGTCAATATAATTGTACACAAAAATGTTCAGCTGGTTGCATAAATAATTATGATTACTAAGTGTTACATAAATTGTAAATATGAAAATCAAAACCAAATGTACAATTTGTTAATATGTATTGGCAATACTTCACTTAATGGTGAGGCATGGAATAATAAAACGTATCTTTTGTCGGGCTGAATGTTTGAAATATGAGGTGATTTGAGTCATGCTTCTTCAGTAGTGGAATAAAGACAATTAGCATTTGAATGTTGTAAAGAAATACTGGAGTGATGTCAGATTGTTAATAAAATTGATTATAGACCAATTTATTATACTGCTTTCATGTGTGTATATACACAAACATCTGCAACAATTATCGTATTACATGTATTTTTTTAAACAAGCAGCTTTTTCAACTTGTAGAAAACAGCTAGCTACATTTTGAAGTGCTGCATTTTGATTAAAGTGGGTCACCAAAGCAGTAAGTGTAACACAGCTCTTTTTTTGTTAGACACTTCTTGTTAAATAATACTCTTTCAATTCAGAGCCTGGATTTTCCCCTGAGGCTAATATCCATATCATGATGCAATCAATTGAACAGGGCAAATGATAAGGTAGAACATCATTAAAATACTCCTTCTACAAATTTAAAACATTCTACATTGTGACATCATTAAAATACTCCTACTACAATGTTAAAACATTCTATATTGTGACATCATTAAAATACTCCTACTACAATGTTAAAACATTCTATATTGTGACATCATTAAAATACTCCTACTACAATGTTAAAACATTCTACATTGTGACATTTCATTGATATCATTGAAAAACTCCTTCATGTATGTATTTTCTGATGTTTGATCAGATATCTTTTATCAGAGTATCTCTTGTCACATTGATTACAGCTATAAGGTTTCTCTCCTGTGTGTGTTCTCTGGTGTACAGTCAGAGAGCTAGATGTAGTAAAACTCATCCCACATTGATCACAGCTATACGGCTTCTCTCCTGTGTGTATTCTCTGGTGTCTTATCAGATTGCTTGATTTGGTAAAACTCATCTCACATTGATCACAGCTATAAGGTTTCTCTCCTGTGTGTGTTCTCTGGTGTAAAGTCAGAGAGCCAGATGTAGTCAAACTCTTCCCACATTGATCACAGCTATACGGTTTCTCTCCTGTGTGTGTTCTCTGGTGTGTTTTAAGTTCTGATGAACATGTGCAACCTTTCCCACAGTCAGAGCAGAAGTGAGATTTCTTCCCTGTGGGTCTCTGCTGGTGTTTCTTGAGGTGTTTTGATGTGGAGAGACTCTTCTCTGACCCTTCAGCATCATGATGTTGTTGAGGCTCCCCAGAGGATCCACGATAGTCACATCTCTCTCCTGTGTGAACAACAAGTCAGACAGACGGTTTAAGGCCCACAACAGCAGAAATCCACTGTAAAAGGTGATGCCAACAGCGTAGCCATGATGTTGTACAAACAATGACGTCTGTAATGAATGTTCATTATTTGACATTTGTCTTAAGACAGTCAAGTGAACAACAATAGTCATATTTTGTCTTGTTTTCACATTTGTAGTAACATCAACGATTGTATGCTAGAAATACGTTTTTAAAGTTGTTGAAATCCTAAGCAGTGTGCCAGACAACTTTTGGTCTCAAATATAGGCACCTTTCTGTAGGTCTATGTTGTTGTTAGGTGAGGTTATGGGTCTTACATTAGGTCTATGTTGTTGTTAGGTGAAGTTATGGGTCCTACAGTAGGTCTATGTTGTTGTTAGGTGAAGTTATGGGTCCTACAGTAGGTCTATGGTATAACTAGCGGTTTCCGCATTAGCTTGGAGGAGTTTCTGCAACCAAATTGCGTTTTAGCAAACACAAAGGGCAGAGAGCGATGCACCTATTTGGGGATGTCTGATAGTATTTACACACCACCACTAATGATTCGTGGAGCTTCTCAAAGTAATTTTATCTTCACCTCAAACAGCAAGTAAACAAAGTCTTACTAAAATCAATTGGCAAATGACAATAGTTCCTCAAAGTATTTGTAAAATATTTCCAGCTCTCACTCTTGGTAAACACCTTACATGAAAGGGACAAATGTTATGCTCTGATCCAGTGGAAATGTCATAAAATACCTGATTACTTCTTATCCCTTACACAAATAGCCTACAGCTAGCTGTGTCTGTCCCAAACTCACTGGCGCGGGAAACTCTCAGGGCCCAGAATATTTCATATCAAGTTTCGGAATGACCTAGGTGATACAACTTGAAACATTGTATCAACTATGTAGACAGGCCATGAGCAGCCAATGTGATTTATTTTATCTGGATATTTTCTAGCTGTTTTTATTTGTTGGCTTTATGTAGAATATTTTTACAGAGTTGGCAATGCCAATAAAAGTTACTTTTAGATTTGTATAATTTTCATTTATATAGAATATAGATTAATCACAGATAATGATTTTGAGATACAAAGACTATTATAATTATTATTACCATTATAAATTTAAATTAAACTGTTCCAGTAAAATGTGAATATGAAAATCATAACTGGCACCAGATCAGTAGAAATGGTCAGATAAATTGGCACTACAAATGGAAAAGATTGCCGACTGCTGTTGTAGCCTATTACTGGAAACTTCAGGAGCATAACGCCAGAATTTACGAAGGCCAGCCGCAGCGTGAGGGGAATGCTAAGGAAGAGGTTTTTTTCCTTATTGTTAGGCTATCTTGATCTCTGGTTCCCTCGAGTCACTTTGGGGAAAAAGGCAAACTCTGCTCCATCATTAACTGAATCAGATGGCTCATTCATCAAAGCCCACTCCTTTTATGATTTTTTCATTGGCAAGATTAGCAAACTTAAGCATGACATGCCAGCAACAAACGCTGACACTACACTTCCAAGTATATCTGACCAAATTATGAAAGACAAGCATTGTAATTTAGAATTCCGTAAAGTCAGTGTGGAAGAGGTGAAGAAATTATTGTTGTCGATCAACAATGACAAGCCACCGGGGTCTGACAATCTAGATGGAAAATTACTGAGGATAATAGCGGACTATATTGCCACTCCTATTTTCCGTATCTTTAATTTAAGCCTACTAGAGAGCGTGTGCCCTCAGGCCTGGAGGGAAGCTTTAGTCATTCCACATGTGCTATGCTCTGCATAGTTAGCTCCAGGTAAAATGTTGCACTTATTCAGCCATTCTGTGACCAAAAGCTACATATGGACAGTACCAAAATAAACTGATTCTGGAAATGACAAAGCGCCTCGTAACCTTGCTGGAAATGGGACAAACGGACCCCTTCTGTGGTAACAGACTGGGACGATTTGTAATCAAATCTAATTCCCAGGAACGGGGTTCAAATGAACCACAGAGACTGTGTGGGATAATAACATGGCCGTTTCCAACCCTGCTTGTTCCCTCGACTCCGCTACCAAACACCAATCTCCAACAGGGCCCTTTACCTGTATCACTAGACACTTTCATAGTGAGCTACAGGTAGGAATCAGCAATGGATCCCAATAATGAGCCACCTATGGGAGGGGAACACCTTTCTGAACAAATCTCTCAACGTATTACTGCTACCCTGGGGAGATTGATACACCTCTTGAACATCGGCTCCAACCCTCATCGGATGTGGCAGGGCATGCAAACTATTACAGACTACAAAGGGAAGCTCAGCCGATAGCTGCCCAGTGACACGAGCCTACAAGATGAGCTAAATAACTTCTATGCTCGCTTCGAGGAAAGTAACACTGAAACATGCATGAGAGCATCAGCTGTTCCGGATGACTTTGTGATTACGCTCTACGCAGCCGATGTGAGTAAGACCTTCAAACGGGTTAACATTCACAAGGCCGCAGGGCCAGATGGATTACCATAACGTCTACTCCAAGCATGAGCTGACCAACTGGCAAGGGTCTTCACTGACATTTTCATCTCCTGTCTGTCTGTAATAACAACATGTTTCAAGCAGACCACCATAGTCCCTGTGCCCAAGAACACTAAGGTAATCTGCCTAAATGACTACCGACCCGTAGCACTCACATCTGTAGCCATGAAGTGCTTTGAAAGGCTGGTCGTGGCTCACATCAACACCATTATCCCAGAAACCATAAACCCACTCCAATATGCATACAGCCCCAACAGATCCACAGATGATGCAATCTCTACTGGACTCCACACTGCCCTTTCCCACCTGGACAATAGGAACACCCATGTGAGAATCCTATTCATCGACTACAGCTCAGCGTTCAACACCATAGTCCCTCAAAGCTCATCACTAAGCTAAGGACCCTGGGACTAAACACTGAGCATGCCCCCATTCTCATCTAAGGGGTTGTAGTGGATCAGGTTGAGAGCTTCAAGTTCCTTGGTATCCACATCCTTGGTGTCCACATTATAGGTTTAGTTAACTGGTGAACTGTTTAAATCATGGAAACATAATGACGATTCTAATTCTAGATTTGGAATAGAATGTGCAGCACCTTTAATATATTGTTGTTTGACATGACTACCAATTAATAAACCAGGGAGGAATTACTGACAGAGTAGGAGCATGGTGGAGACATCCAAGAGAGGGAAATTAGGAAGGGAAATGGCAGCAAGTAGTGCAGACGAAAGGGATAACAAGTTGGTGAAGCAACAGATGTGCTGGAATGAGAACAATAGAGATGGAATGACAACAATATATGGTGAAGGATGAATTGGGTAAGGTGGAATCGGTTCGAGTGACCAGGAGTGGTATGATACTGATTGTGTGTCAACAGCGCAAAAGGAGAAAGCTTTGTGTGGTTTAG
Organism: Salvelinus namaycush; assembly: GCF_016432855.1. Taxonomy (NCBI): domain Eukaryota; kingdom Metazoa; phylum Chordata; class Actinopteri; order Salmoniformes; family Salmonidae; genus Salvelinus; species Salvelinus namaycush. Next base: position 23,765 of record NW_024061245.1, read on the forward strand.
GTTAAACATTTCAGGTAGACGCACGTTGATTCAAATGAATGATAGACGTAAGGTCTTACTGTGGTTTGGTGAAGTGGTTCTCCCATCTTATGTAAAACCTGGGTAAATGAGATATACAGAAGCCGCTGCAGTTTGGACACGTGGCAAGTGTTTGTCGAAGGAATAAATATGTCATAGTCAGCTGAAGCATGTTGTAATTGTGATGGGAATCACGTTCCCAAGTTCCCGGAGTGCCCTGTACGGATGAAAGATGTCACAGGAGCTAGGATGATCAGGCCCATCCAGCAGGTGTCCTATGTGGAGGCAGTGAAAATAGCTGAAGGAGTAGAGAGGAGAAGGTAGTTCATATCCCACAGTCTGCAGTGAAGCCATGCAGGAGAAGGATCCCAACACACTAATAGTGAACAAGGTGGACTTTGTTGTGTTTATAGAGCAAGTGATAAATTGCATTAAGAAATTATTAGTAACCTTCGTCCAAAACTAGCAGTTTCCGCATTAGCTTGGAGGAGTTTCTACAACAAAATTGTGTTTGCATTGCCCTCACTGCCGCAGTGATAAATTGCATTAATAATAAGCTAATAAAACATCTAAGAAGCTAGACATCATTGTGAAGGCGGCAAATAGATTTCTGGATCTCCAGGACTTCAGACTAAATGTTAATGGGAGTACTGAATGAAGACGTTCCACCCTCCCAGGTTCCTGAACCTGTGTAGGGATCTGAAAAGTACAATTTTTGTTTGAAATTCAGGGTAGTTGAGTGAATTTGGTTCGTGTTTATTTTACGTAATTAGTATGATTTGTTATTCCCAATTTTCTTGCGTTGTCATTATTTTTACAACCCCGTACAGTAGGTGGCAGCAATACACCTGATGAGTGTAGTCTGACAATAAACCTCAGAGAAGAAGACATGGTAGGAAGCAAAGTGTTGGTCAGTGTTTCCAGTTGACCCTAATTAGATGTTACATTACATGTTGTTTTCTTACTTCATGTTGCTGGCTAGCTAGCCAACATATTCATACTTCACTTACTCCTCTCTGATAAGATACCGCTGCACAAACATGCTTATCTAGGCCTACACCAGCACTGGTACCAGGCAGTATTAGCTAGCTACGTTTGCTCTGACTCTTAATACATTTAGCAAGCGATAACTAGCGATTAGCATTAGCAGCTAACATTATTTGAGCAACACCTTGCTAAGACAAGACAATCTTTCGCCTTTAATGTAATGGCATGAAAAGAATTGCCAGAATATTATACAATGACTTATCAACAGCCCTAACAATTTGACCCCCACAGGAAATCTACACTGGCAGTTATAGAAAGACCCATTTACTATATAACCATTGATTCTTGAAGAATATAACTTATAAATGCCTCAAATGTTTCAACCGTATTACCCCACCAGAAACCAAAACATAAGCTCGTATAACGCCACTGTTTGTAAACAAATACTATATGGCTGAGGAGTAGGGTCGATCCAAGCGTTCTGACCTCACAATGACAGTAAAGCACCCAAGCTAACTGGCTAACGTTGGATAGCTTGCTAGACACAAATCAGAGAAAACCTCACTCTTACCATTTTACTTGCCCTAGCAGAGCTGGTTAGGCTGTTTTCATGTTATCCAGAGCGTTGGTGACTAACTGTGCTGCTGGCAACAATTTAATTTGAGCTTTTTTGCAGATGTTTACTGACACCGGCCATATTCAACGGGTGTTTAGCGTTATTAAATACATCAGTTATTCTGCGCTCTAATCAAGTCAATAAACATTGGGTAGTTAGTTAGAATATAGTTACTATACTGGCAAGTTTGATGTATAAGTAGCCAACTAACGTTAGGTAGCATGCTCACATACTGCTGTAAATATATGCTATGCGTTTTGTAAGGATAGTGTAGTTAACATAACGTGCAAGGTAACTTATTTGAAAAGTCATTACTTTATTGCATTGCTCAACATTTGTCATAATTATTTAAAGCAGTTCATTTGTATCCGCTCTCTCATTGGACTTCGGCTGCATATTTTCCCCCCATTTTCTTCAAATCTGAAAACGTTGAAGCCACAACCATTTCCTGAAGCATTGTATTATGGGCCCTAAAGTACTGTGTGAATACGTCATATTTTGGCGAATTTAGTACGACATCCGGGAACTTTTGGCATACTAACTATATCATACGATGACCAATAAGCATACTATATACTCAATTTACTTCACAAATAGTGCAGATAGTATGAGTATTCTAACACAGCTCAGGACTCTGGGCAGCCATTTTGTTTGTTTAAAAACTAGGTTGCCCCTTTAAAAAAGCGACACAACAATCAATCAACCAATCAATCTGGAGTTCAACCAATAACCAGGCAGTAATTCCACCACTGTTTTGGTAATATGATGATGGATGGGGCTGGAGAAATGTAACTAGTCTCTAATTCATAGACAGACCTATGGATGAAAGGACTGACCATCCATGATATCAACATTATAGTTTTAACCATGTTGAGGCTATACATGGTTGATTTACATTGTTTCTAAACATTGGAGTAAAAAAAGCTTATTTGGGGTTCTGATGGGGTAAACAGTTGACCTAAGCTCATGAGGCATTTGTTATATTTTTCAAGAATAATTATTTCACTGTAACAGCCTCACCCTCTACTTGTTTTTGTATTGTAACAGCCTCCTCTTCCTCCCCCTCTTTCACGAGAGCTTCTTTCTCCATCCAGCAGATCTTCTCTTCTTCAGCAGGAACGGGGTTAAGTTTGAGACTGGAGCTATGAGGCACGTACTGAAGTCGCTAAGCGGTATAATTCAAAGCAGTGTCACTTTATCAGCAGCACGTGATCAATGACGTCTGAAGAATCATTTCGTCGAACACCTGATTGGTTTGGTATTGGGCTCGTTCGACATTGCAGCCGACAGTGCAGGTGGCTGCTGACAGCTGATTGGCTAATTTACAAATCACCTTGCATCATAAATAACTACTCATTATTATTAATAAATCAGTCAGCCAGTCACCGTTTACCCACAAAGCAGCATGGAGTTGATGCTCTCGAACACGGCCAGTGGTTTAATATATGACATAATGGCTACGCTGCTACGGCGTGGGACGTCATCTATAAAATGTGGCTGTTCTAAATTCTGTGGCGCTCAAAGCCTTGAGTAATTTACCTATTTTGGACACAATTGGCTGGAAAGCGCCAATGATTCAAGAAGCTTTGTTTCCCCTTCACTTCTTTTCAGCATGTTTTCTGTGAATTAGACTACGGGAATTTTGTAACCTTTTCTCCAGTAGTTGGTGTCGCTGATCATAACCGTGCTTGTTGGCTACGCTGGTTAGGCTAATAGCTAGTTGGCTAAATAGCTGGCTGGCTAAGATAACTGCATACATCCAACGTTAGCTGGCTGGCTAAGATAACTGCATATAGCTAACGTTAGCTGGCTGGCTAAGATAACAGCATATAGCCAATGTTCGCTGGCTGGCTAAGATAACTGCATATAGCTAATGTTAGCTGGCTAAGTTAACTGCATATAGCTAACGTTAGCTGGCTGGCTAAGATAACTGCATATAGCTAACATTCTTTGATATTTGTTTAGATGGCATTATGTATTTACAAAACTGTGGTTTACTTTAATCACTCAAGTCATGAGTGCAAATTATTGGTTTAATTTTAAGTTATACATTTTAAGTTATTTCTGTTGTAGTATACATCATAGGCTGGTCCTCCATATTACTTCACACCTGGCTTTGGCATTCTTCTAAATTCTGATTGGTTTAATGTAATAACTCCAAAAATACAACTGTGAGGTGTTACTTTGCATTGGAAATGTTTTAATATTTTATTTGATATTTTATAAAAAATACAAAACATACACATACAAACATCATGAAAAAAATAGATTATCTTTAAAAAACAAGGACATTTCAGTGACCCCAAACTTTTGAATGGTGGTAGAGACCTAGTCTGTTCATTATATACATCTACATGATGTATTGTTACACCACGTAGGAGGAGTATAGACCTAGTCTGTTCATTATACACATCTACATTGTGTATTGTTACACCATGTAGGAGCAGTATAGACCTAGTCTGTTCATTATATACATCTACATGATGTATTGTTACACCACGTAGGAGCAGTATAGACCTAGTCTTATATACATCTTATATCTTATATACATCTACATGATGTATTGTTACACCATGTAGGAGCAGTATAGACCTAGTCTGTTCATTATATACATCTACATGATGTATTGTTACACCATGTAGGAGCAGTATAGACCTAGTCTGTTCATTATATACATCTACATGATGTATTGTTACACCACGTAGGAGGAGTATAGACCTAGTCTGTTCATTATACACATCTACATTGTGTATTGTTACACCATGTAGGAGCAGTATAGACCTAGTCTGTTCATTATATACATCTACATTGTGTATTGTTACACCATGTAGGAGCAGTATAGACCTAGTCTGTTCATTATATACATCTACATGATGTATTGTTACACCATGTAGGAGCAGTATGGACCTACAGTAGCTTGCTAATTATTTAGATTTAGTTTGACTTAATGAGACTGCTTTAAATGTGCTGTAGTAAACATTTTTTATTCGCACTAATCAATCAACACATTCCTGTCTTTGTATGTCTCAATATAATGGTATTATTTAATTAAATCCATTTACAATAATCTTTGTCTGAAAATAAAATATGATCCTCAACTGCGTTTCCCCTCCAGTCAGCAGACGGCGATGTGCGTCTTTCAGGCGACGCTGCCAGCGTGACGTATAATCTAGTGGACGGTTCTTCATAAACAGCTCGTCAACCACCTCGGTAGCTTGCTAGCCAACATAGCCGAAAGATTCAAGCTATTTATACGCTTTCGGTGTATATTAGCTACTGTGTTTTCGACACACTTAGGTCGTATCTACTTGTTAACCTATTTAATTTAATATTACGCTATTTTGTATTAGTCAGCTATAGTAGCTGGCTGGTTAAGTTAGCACTAGCCTAGTCGCTAATGATAGCTAGCTAGCTAACATCCCCGAACATGAGCTCCCTAAACTTCTCCCCTTTCTTTGAAGAAGAGGAGGTCTGCTGGACGGAGAAAGGAGGTCTGTGGCTGAACGTTGTCGTGAAAGAGGAGGAGGAAGAGGAGGTTGTCACAGTAAAACAAGATGTAGAGGATGGGGCTGTTACAGTGAAAGAAGAGGAAGACGCGTTCAGAGTGAAAGAGGAGGAGGAGGATGTTACAGTAAAAGAAGAGGAGGAGGCTGTTACAGTAAAAGAAGAGGAGGATGAGAAAGAGGAGGATGTAGTTTTTGGTGTGAAAGAGGAGGTTGGAGATCTGTTTAACACCAGTAAGTACCGTCTCTGCAGTCGTTGAACCAATATGCAGTAAAGGGGTTCTACACTTTAATGTTGTTCTGTAGGAATGGCTGAAGCTACACTGTAACGTGTAGAACATCAAGAGTGGACCATCAACAAAACGTTAACAATTGATCAAATGCATCCAATGACAATGCCTGAAATACTGTAGTCCTCAATATCTCCTATTATATTAGCCCAATATGTAGTCTTAAAGGGGCAATCAGCAGTTGTTACATCCATTTTGGGACTTATACATTAATGATATGTACCCATCTGTTTCTTGAAGAAATCACTTATAAATGCCTCATGAGCTTAGTTCAACTGTCGTACCCCATCAGAACCCAACATATGAGCTTATATTTTCTCCAATGTTTGTCAGTAAATATAAACAAAAACTGTATATCCTCAAAACATGGTTAAAACTATAATGTTGATATCATGGATGGTTACATTTCTCCAGCACCATCCCTCAGCTTTTTACCCGAAACAGGCAGGGAGTACGCTTTGTTATTGTTTCTACTGCTGATTGCTGCCCCCTTTACTCCTCAAGGTCCAAGGACTGTATGTTATTTTCAGAGGTAGACTGGCTCTGGCAGCTAAAATAGTCAAATATTCCATCTAAATGTGAATCCATTCTCAATTGCGATACATTTCTAGAAACATAAATCGCTGTACTTTCATATCAATTCAGAATAATTTCACACAATACTTTCATATCACATCAAAATAAGTAACCAGTCGCAATACCCCAAACGGTAAACCAAATTAGTTTCTCGTAATTTCACCTTCCTTTAGGCTTCTTTTTCTTCTTTGGACTTTATATGGCGGTTGGCAACCAACTTTAAGGTGCATTACCACCATCAACTGGACTGGAGTGTGGACCTCAGTTCATCTTTCAATCACCCAGGTGGGAATATACCAAGACAGTCATGAAGAGGGCACAACAAAACCTTTTCCCACTCAGGAGACTGAAAAGATTTGGCATGGGTCCCCAGATCCTCAAAAGGTAATACAGCTGCACGATCGAGAGCATCCTGACCGGTTGCATCACCACCTGGTATGGCAACTGCTCGGCGCTACAGAGGGTAGTGCGAACAGCCCAGTACATCACTGTGGCCACGCTTCCTGCCATCCAGGACCTATATAATAGGCGGTGTCAGAGGAAAGCCCACAAAATTGTCAGAGACTCCAGTCACTCAAGTTATAAACTGTTTTCTCTGCTACTGCACTGCACGTGGTACCGGAGCACCAAGTCTAGGACCAAAAGCTTCCTCAACAGCTTCTACCCCCAAGCCATAAGACTACTAAACAATTCATGAAATCGCCACCAGACAATTTACATTGACCCCCCCACCCCCCTCCCTTTTGTGCACTGCTGCTACTCGCTGGTTTGTTTGTTACCTATGCATAGTCACTACGCCCCCACCATGTACAGATTACCTCAACTAGCCTGTACCCCCGCACACTGACTCGGTACCGGTGCCCCCCTGTATATAGCCTCCACACTGACTTGGTACCGGTGCCCCCCTGTATATAGCCTCCACACTGACTCGGTACCGGTGCCCCCTGTATATAGCCTCCACACTGACTCGGTACCGGTGCCCCCTGTATATAGCCTCCACACTGACTCGGTACCAGTGCCCCCTGTATATAGCCTCGTTATTCTCATTGTGTTACTTTTTATTATTACTTTTTATTTTAGTCTACTTGGTAAACGTTTTCTTCTTCTTGAACTGCACTGTTGGTTAAGGGCTTGTAAGTAAAGCATTTCACTGTAAAGTCTAAGTTGGTGTCTTGACGGATTTGTAAAAAACGGTTTGTCATAAAGCGCTATACAGTGGGGAGAAGAAGTATTTGATACACTGACGATTTTGCAGGTTTTCCTACTTACAAAAAATCCAGAAAATCACATTGAATGATTTTTAAGTAATTAATTTGCATTTTATTGCATGACATAAGTATTTGATACAACAGAAAAGCAGAACTTAATATTTGGTACAGAAACCTTTGTTTGCAATTACAGAGATCATACGTTTCCTGTAGTTCTTGTCCAGGTTTGCACACACTGCAGCAGGGATTTTGGCCCACTCCTCCTCCATACAGACCTTCTCCAGATCCTTCAGGTTTCGGGGCTGTCGCTGGGCAATGCGGACTTTCAGCTCCCTCCAAAGATTTTATATTGGGTTCAGGTCTGGAGACTGGCTAGGCCACTCCAGGACCTTCAGATGCTTCTTACGGAGCCACTCCTTAGTTGCCCTGGCTGTGTGTTTTGGGTCGTTGTCATGCTGGAAGACCCATCCATGACCCATCTTCAATGCTCTTACTGAGGGAAGGAGGTTGTTGGCCAAGATCTCGCGATACATGGCCCCATCCATCCTCCCCTCAATACGGTGCAGTCGTCCTGTCCCCTTTGCAGAAAAGCATCCACAAAGAATGATGTTTCCACCTCCATGCTTCACGGTTGGGATGGTGTTCTTGGGGTTGTACTCATCCATTCTTCTTCCACCAAACACGGCGAGTGGAGTTTAGACCAAAAAGCTCTATTTTTGTCTCATCAGACCACATGACCTTCTCCTATTCCTCCTCTGGATCATCCAGATGGTCATTGGCAAACTTCAGGCGGGCCTGGACATGCGCTGGCTTGAGCAGGGGGACCTTGCGTGCGCTGCAGGATTTTAATCCATGACTGCGTAGTGTGTTACTAATGGTTTTCTTTGAGACTGGTCCCAGCTCTCTTCAGGTCATTGACCAGGTCCTGCCGTGTAGTTCTGGGCTGATCCCTCACCTTCCTCATGATCATTGATGCCCCACGAGGTGAGATCTTGCATGGAGCCCCAGACAGAGGGTGATTGACCGTCATCTTGAACTTCTTCCATTTTCTAATAATTGCGCCAACAGTTGTTGCCTTCTCACCAAGCTGCTTGCCTATTGTCCTGTAGCCCATCCCAGCCTTGTGCAGGTCTACAATTTTATCACTGATGTCCTTACACAGCTCTCTGGTCCTGGCCATTGTGGAGAGGTTGGAGTCTGTTTGATTGAGTGTGTGGACAGGTGTTTTTTTGTACAGGTAACGAGTTCAAACGGGTGCAGTTAATACAGGTAATGAGTGGAGAACAGGAGGGCTTCTTAAAGAAAAACTAACAGGTCTGTGAGAGCCGGAATTCTTACTGGTTGGTAGGTGATCAAATACTTATGTCATGCAATAAAATGCAAATTAATTACTTAAAAATCATACAATGTGATTTTCTGTATTTTTGTTTTAGATTCCGTCTCTCACAGTTGAAGTGTAAAATTACAGATCTCTACATGCTTTGTAAGTAGGAAAACCTGCAAAATCGGCAGTGTATCAAATACTTGTTCTCCCCACTGTATATATATTTTTTTTTAATGTTGCTGACACCCCTACCCAGAGGTGTCTCATTATTGGGATTCATTGCTGATTCCTACCTGTAGCTCACTATGAGGTGTCTAGTGATAAAGGTTAAGGCAAGGCTTTCGACTCTGTCAATCACCACATTCTTATCGGCAGACTCAACAGCCTTGGTTTCTCAAATGACTGCCTCGCCTGGTTCACCAACTACTTCTCAGACAGAGTTCAGTGTGTCAAATCGGAGGACCTGTTGTCCGGACCTCTGGTAGTCCCTATGGGGTACCACAGGGTTCAATTCTCTGGCCGACTCTTTTCTCTGTATATATCAATGATGTCGCTCTTGCTGCGGGTGATTTTCTGATCCACCTCTACGCAGACGACACCATTCTGTATACATCTGGCCCTTCTTTGGACACTGTGTTAACAAACCTCCAAATGAGCTTCAATGTCATACAACTCTCCTTCCGTGGCCTCCATCTGCTCTTAAACACTAGTAAAACTAAATGCATGCTCTTCAACCGATCGCTGCCCTCATCCGCCCGACTAGCATCACTACTCTGGACGGTTCTGACTTAGAATATGTGGACAACTACAAATACCTAGGTGTCTGGTTAGACTGTAAACTCTCCTTCCAGACTCACATTAAACATCTCCAATCCCAAATTAAATCTAGAATCTGCTTCCTATTTTACAACAAAACCTCCTACACTCACGCTGCCAAACATACCCTCGTAAAACTGACTATCCTGCCGATCCTTGACTTTAGCGATGTCATTTACAAAATAGCCTCCAACACTCTACTCAGCAAACTGGATGCAGTCCATCACAGTGTCATCCGTTTTGTCACCAAAGCCCCATATACCACCCACCACTGCGACCTGTATGCTCTCGTTGGCTGGTCCTCGCTACATATTCATCGCTAAACCCACTGGCTCCATGTCATCTATAAGTCTTTGCTAGGTAAAGCGCCGCCTTAACTCAGCTCACTGGTCACCATAGCAACACCCACCCATAGCATGGCCTGTTTATTGCCTTACCTCCGTACTCCATCACACTGTATATAGATTTTTCTATTGTGTTATTGACTGTACGTTTGTTTATCCCACGTGTAACTCTGTGTTTTTTTTTTGTCGCACTGCTTTGCTTTATCTTGGTCAGGTCGCAGTTGTGAATGAGAACTTGTTCTCAACTGGCCTACCTGGTTAAATAAAGGTGGGGGAAAAATGTAATTAAAAATACATTTAAAAAATCATAACTTTATTGACAACACCCAAATGGATACTGTCATTAACGCGATTCTTCAATAATTAAACATATTTCTTAATACTGTAGCAAACATTATATTACACAGGACATTCAAACGAGCCTTACAATTATAATCCAAAGTAGTGTGAAATGCACTCATAAGCAACCTGGAAATGGAGGTTACTCCTCTGAGTTTTCCCCCATTCACATTCAGAATACACTGTGAAAAACTAAAATCTTTGCTCACCATTTTTGCTCTATTCAGATATAGTACATCCATAACTATCGGTTTCCTTATTAGCAGGGAGGAGTTTCTACAACCAAATTGCATGTGCATCGCCCTCGTGCCGCAATTTTATTAAACACAGAAAGGGGCTTATATTGGAGACCAAAAGTCGTCTGGCACAGTGCTTAGTTTCAACAACATGAATAACTTATTTCTAGCCTACAATCATCGATGTTAATACTAAAATATGACTATTCTTGCTCATTTTAAGACAATTGTCAAATAATTTTAACATTCATTACAGACATCAATTGTTGTACATCATGGCTACGCTGTTGGCATCACCTTTTACAGTGGATTTCCACTGTTGTGGGCCTTGAACCATTTGACTTTGTTGTTCACACAGGAGAGATACGGGACTATCGTGGATCCTCTGGGGAGCCTCAACAACCTCATGATGCTGACGAGGCAGAGAAGAGTCTCTCCAGATCAGAACACGTCAAGAAACACCAGCGGAGATCCACAGGGAAGAAATCTCACTGCTGCTCTGACTGTGGGAAGAGATTCACCTCCTCATCAGGCATTAAAATTCATCAGAGAATCCACACAGGAGAGAAACCTTATAGCTGTTATCAATGTGGGAAGAGTTTTTCTACTTCTGGCTATCAGACAGTGCACCAGAGAACACACACAGGAGATAAACCTTATAGCTGTTATCAATGTGGGAAGAGGTTTACTAAATCTAGCAGTCTGACTAAACACCAGAGAACACACACAGGAGAGAAACCTTATAGCTGTGATCAATGTGGGAAGAGTTTTACTACATCTGGCTCTCTGACTTTACACCAGAGAACACACACAGGAGAGAAACCTTATAGCTGTGATCAATGTGGGAAGAGTTTTACTACATCTGTCTCTCTGACTTTACACCAGAGAACACACACAGGAGAGAAACCTTATAGCTGTGATCAATGTGGGAAGAGTTTTTGTCAATCTGGCTATCTGACAGTGCACCAGAGAACACACACAGGAGAGAAACCTTATAGCTGTGATCAATGTGGGAAGAGTTTTGCTACTTCTGGCTATCTGACAGTGCACAAGAGAATACACACAGGAGATAAACCTTATAGCTGTTATCAATGTGGGAAGAGTTTTGCTGCATCTAGCTCTCTGACAGTGCACCAGAGAACCCACACAGGAGAGAAACCTTATAGCTGTGGTCAATGTGGGAAGAGTTTTTGTCAATCTGGCTATCTGACAGTGCACAAGAGAACACACACAGGAGAGCCAATGTATAGCTGTGACCAGAGATAATCTGATAAAAGATCTCTGACTAATCATCAGAAAATACATGAAGGAGTTGTTTCATGATATCTATGAAATGATGTCACAATGTAGAATGTTTAAACATTGTAGTAGGAGTATTTTAATGATGTCACAATGTAGAACCCTAAATGTTTGTCCCCTGTTCTATTGATTTCAACATGATATGGATATTAGCCTCAGGGGAAAAATCCAGGCTCTGAAATGAATGAGTACTATTTATGAGATTTAGTAAGTACACATTATTCCCAGATTCAGTATGGTTTTTGAGCTGCTAGTTTTAACAGGACGTGCAACCTCATCTCCCTCCTGTCACATAAATGATTTTAGCATGAAATTGATTAGTTATGACAAATAAGTGTTGCGTTCCTTTGTTTAGCGACCCCTACATTTAAATGCATTCCAACATCACGTGCAACCTGATTTCCCCCCTAATTGATATCAGTGATTTATTGCTACTTGTCAAAACAGCGTTTTTGGTGCTTGTGCAGTTTATAAGGAGCTTGTTTAAAAAAATACAAGAAATATGATTATTGTGGCAGATGTTTGTGTAAATAGCACATGTTATGTTTAGGTTTTCAATTTATCCCAAACTGTTTCTGCATATTGGTTATTGATTTGGACACGTTAAAACTGTGTTTTGACATTGAGGCTATCCCACCTAGCACAATGTAATTGAAAAGTCGTTGAAAATACGACTATGCAATCCAAAAAAAAAATTATATATTTTTTATTATACCATGCCTTACCATTAAGTTAATTATTGACAATACATATTAACAAAGGGGTGTCCATTTGGTTTTGATCATTCATGTTTACAATTCATGTAACTTTTAGTAATCATAATTATTTATGCAATCAACTGACAATTTTCGGGTATAATTATATTGACATTGTTGCCCTTCTTTTAGAATATCAGGGTTAATTCTCAGATGTGCCAACCCAAATGTACTAGAGCATGACATTGGGGATTGGGCCCCGATCCAACAACATGCCTATCGAGTGAACTCTGAAAAGAGAGAGAAGCTCCGCAGTGATTTGGAAAGTTACTATGGTTATTGCAGGAGTTTCCTCTTGAAATCAGACATGTCCGTGTTAAGGACAACTTGGTTGCTGATTGTTTCAAGGGTGGGCAGTCATAGTTTTGCGTTTAGCCATTGCGTTGCCATGGATCACAATTTATTTTGACTGCACGTTTTTCAGGTTTGGAGATGAGTTTTGTTTGGGCTCGTTCCAAGAGGACGAGAGTTCTAGAAGCTAGTGAGTTTTAGGAAGACGAGAGTTCTAGAAGCTATTGAGTTTTAGGATTCTATAGAATGAAAAAGGAGAAAAAAATAATACGATTGTATATTATTATTTAGAAATGCGTGTTTTTTCTTGTTTTTAATTGTTGACAGCCAGTAGACACCATGTTTATATTGTAGAAGGTGAAGCATTGTAGTTGATTATAATGTGAAATGGAAGTTGTTTTCTGTTGGTGGTGAGCAAACTTGTCCAACAAAAATTATAGGATTTATTTGTTGTCTTAAGGGGAAAGGTGTTCCAGGCTTTCGTTTTTCCATTTATGTTTTGAGGTTGGACTTTAGCACGTATAGCTCGTTAGCACGTATAGCTCGTTAACATGTATAGCTCGTTAGCACGTAGGGCGCACTGATTGGTGTCACCTCGTTAGTCAGTATGTGTAACACCAGTTCTTTTGTTTGCCTCTTCTTGGGCAGATTTAGTGGGTCTCATGGTGGGTGACTTTTATGTCCCAGTTGTTGTTACTAGTCAACTTTCAGTGGACACTGAGAGCAAAACTGCAACATTATGTTATAATACTTTTATTGGATCAAATGGTTGTTTTATGCAACAGAATAGAGGGTTCTTAGAAAATTGTGTCTGTGTTCTACTGAGGATGGACCTCTGGGAGAAAACATTGACAGGAGATTTACAATGTCTTTTGGGTGATAAAACCAAAAGAGACTGCATTCCAGAGCATGAGTTAATGTTTCTGTTCTATATGGTACCAGGGAGAGATGACCCCAGGGCCAGACCCTGGTCTCTACACAAAGAGGACTGTTTTTACAGCAGATACTGCCTGCTGTGAATTATAGGTATCTTTCATACAAATCTTAACCTTGTGACCCGTTCTATACATCTGTTGTTGCATCAACGATCAAGTCAGCTGCTGCTGCTCCAATACAGTATGAGGTGAGACGGTGAACTGACGTTGAACCGGGCAGTCAGCGGCTGCTGCTCCAATACAGTATGAGGTGAGACGGTGAACTGACGTTGAACTGGGCAGTCAGCTGCTGCTGCTCCAATACAGTATGAGGTGAGACGGTGAACTGACATTGAACTGGGCAGTCAGCTGCTGCTGCTCCAATACAGTATGAGGTGAGATGGTGAACTGACGTTGAACTGGGCAGTCAGCTGCTGCTGCTCCAATACAATATGAGGTGAGACGGTGAACTGACGTTGAAAAATAATAATTAAGTTAATACAAATTAATTAGTGAAACTGTTAAAAAATAGTATATGGCATATTAAATATATTATTCTATTGTTATCATATAGAAACATCATGGAATATTGTACATCATATTAAATATATTACTCTATTGTTATCATATAGAAACATCATGGAATATTGTACAGCATATTAAATATATTACTCTATTGTTATCATATAGAAACATCATGGAATATTGTTCATCATATTAAATATATTACTCTATTGTTATCATATAGAAACATCATGGAATATTGTACAGCATATTAGCATCAACATACATTATTGTTTCATTCAATTTCACATAATAAGGATATTTCATATTTTCAAGTTCAGAAGTCAGAACCCATCACCTGCTATATAAAAGAGACAGAAGAATGCACAATGGTCAAAGCTATCCGGGATCCTTGGGATATTACTACCCTAACCCCTAACCATAACCATTTAAATGTCAACTTCAATGGGCTAGGGATGTCCCAAGGATGTATCTCTACCTGAAAATACAGGATCTAAGTGATTGATAGTTGGTATTCAGCAATCATAAAGCCTTATTTACTTTAATGAACGACTAAAATTGTGATGTTGTCAGACAGCAGCTCTACACTTTATTGACTGACTGATCCAGTCATCCTTCCATCCCTCCTCAGCCTTCCTCTCCTCTGAAGACCCAGTGAGGGTGGAGCTCAGTCAGAGAGCTGTTGAGGGACTGGTTAGGAAGAACACTTCTACAGCCAGAGAGGTGAGAGGTCACACATGGTTTAGATGGTAAATATTTTTGTCCCCTTAGTGGTTCATCACGTCAGCAAAAGGGAATATGTTCCATCATCTATGTTTATTTACATTAGTGCAAATTGTTCACTGATATGGGTGTAATTTCTCACCCCTTTTGGCTGTATGAAAGTTAATTTCCCCTCAGGCACACACATTTGTTCTTTGATATTATGTTAGTAATTTGTGTCAAATGTTCTTTTCCCAACTCATTCACCCCATCTCTTTACATTGCTTATTTATATTCAGTGGCCTGACTGCATCCAGACTGTCAAAGGCCCGTCCTGGTAGATCTGAACCTAATGCAGCTTGGAGTGATCAGATGACAGAAGTCACATTTAGGTGCCAGGTGTAACTGAGGCCATAGATGCTCCATATCCATTACTTTGAGTGTTGTATATAATATGACTAAATGTGTTTCTTTCTGTGTTACAGGGGCAGTCAAGAAATGGAACAGCAAGGCCACAGAACATGACATGAGCTGTGGGAGACCACAAGCCCCTGGTAGAGCCGGGGGTGGTGTTTACCACGCCACCAGCAGAGCTGTGGGAGACCACCTCAAGCCCCTGGTAGAGCCGGGGGTGGTGTTTACCACTCCACCACGCCTTCAGCAGGCTTGAAAAGTGGGATTGATACTGATTTTCATACCAAGAGTCTGTTGATTGGTCAGTCATTGGGTTCATTTCTTAAAATCAAATCAAGCTTTATTTATACAGCACATTTCAGACATGGATGCAACACAATGGCTTCACAGGAGAAAACAATGAAAATAAACAGAAATATTTAGTACACAAAAATAACAGGATAAAAAAAACAGAAGATTAACAACTGAAAGACCAATGAGCATTCTAAGGAAATGCCATTGATTAAAACACTAATTGGATGCAATATCCAACCCAAAATATAAGCTTGTTTTTTAGGAGGGGTTCTCAAAGACACTATGGGGGTGTCGATTGAAAGTTGACTAGTAACAACAACTGGGACCTAAAAGACACCCACCATGAGACCCACTAAATCTGCCCAAGAAGAGGCAAACAAAAGAAAAACCCACAACAAACTTAAAGACAGGAAGCTAACCAAAAAGGTGACTCAACTAAAGGTGTTGACTCTCCACATCTATCAAGTCAACTGGAGCACTGGGTCAGACACTCTTAAATAGAACCTGGACCAGCTCAGGTGAAACACCTTCCCACTAACGAGATGGACAAGCCAGCACAGGTGTAACACATACTGACTAACGAGGTGACACCAATCAGTGCGTCCTACGTGCTAACGAGCTATACGTGCTAAAGTCCAACCTCAAAACATAAATGGAAAAACCAAAGACTAACTAACACCTTAAGAGTTTGCTCACCAACAACAGAAAACAACTTCCATTTCACATTATAATCAACTACAATGCTTCACCGTCACCAATATAAACATGGTGTCTGTCTACTGGCAAACAACAATTAAAAACAATATTTATTTTTTATTATTCCCACAAAGATTTTTCTTTCTATAGCTTCTAGAACTCTCGTCTTCCTAAAACTCACTAGCTTCTAGAACTCTCGTCCCCTTGGAACGAGCACAAACAAAACTCATCTCCAATACGGAAAAACGTGCAGTAAAAATAAACTGTGATCCATGGCAATGCACTGGCTAAATGTAAAACACAAAACATTTTGACTGCCCCCCTTGAGACAATCAGCAACAAGGTTGTTCTCACCACGGACATGTCTAATTTCAAAAGGAAACTCCTGCAATATCCATAGTAACTTTCCACCTCACTGCAGAGCTTCTCTCTCTTTTCAGGGTTCACTAGATAGGCATGTTGTTGGATCGGGGCCCAGTCCCCAATGTCATGCTCTAGTACATTTGGGTTGGCACATGAGAGAATTAACCCTGATATTCTAAAAACAGGGCAGCAATGTCAATATAATTGTACCCAAAAATTGTCAGTTGGTTGCATGAATAAATATCATATAATTACTAAATGTTACATGAAATGTAAATATGAAATATTTGATTGCATAGTCGGCTTTTCAATTAAATTTTGCTAGGTGGGATAGCCCAATGTCAAAACACAGTTTTAACGTGTCCAAATCAATAACCAATATGCAGAAACAGTTTGGGATCAATTGAAAACCTAACATGTGGTATATACACAAACATCTGCCACAATAATTGTATTTTTTAAAACAAGCTCCTTATAAACTGCACAAGCACCAAAAACACTGTTGTTTTGACAAGTAGTAATAAATCACTGATATCGATTAGGGGGGAAATTAGGTTGTACGTGCTGTTGAAACTAACACAACAACTAAAAAACATGGAAATGGGAGATATCTTTTAGCTCACTGGTTAGAGGACAACCTGCAGAAGACAGTCAGCTACATTCTGTCATCACTCAACGATATCATGTTAAAATCAATTGTGCGAGAGGAGGGAGATGAGGTTGCACGTCCTGTTAAAACTAACAGCTCAAAAATCACACGGAATCTGGGAGTAATGTGTACATCCCTGGTTAGAGGACAACTTGTAGAAAACAGCTAGCTACATTTTGAAGTGTTGCATTTTGATTCAAGTGGGTCACCAACGTGGTAAGTGTAACACAGCTCTTTTTGTGTTAGTCACTTTTTGTTAAATCACATAAATAGTACTCTTCCAATTCAGAGCCTGGATTTTCCCCCCTGAGGCTAATATCCATATCATGTTGAAATCAATAGAACAGGGGACAAACGTTTAGGGTTCTACATTGTGACATCATTAAAATACTCCTACTACAATGTTAAAACATTCTACATTGTGACATCATTAAAATACTCCTACTACAATGTTAAAACATTCTACATTGTGACATCATTAAAATACTCCTACTACAATGTTAAAAGAGAACATTGAGAGAACATCTACATTGTGACATTAATTCATTGATATCATGAAACAACTCCATGTATTTTCTGATGTTTGATCAGATATCTTTTATCAGTGTATCTCTTCCCACATTGATCACAGCTATGAGGTTTCTCTCCCGTGTGTATTCTCTGGTGTACAGTCAGATGGCCAGATTGAATAAAACTCTTCCCACATTGACCACAGGTATAAGTTCTCTCTCCTGTGTGTGTTCTCTGGTGTCGAGTCAGATGGTTAGATGTAGTAAAACACTTCCCACATTGATCACAGCTGTAAGGTTTCTCTCCTGTGTGTGTTCTCTGGTGTACAGTCAGATGGCCAGATTGAATAAAACTCTTCCCACATTGATCACAGCTACATGGTTTCTCTCCTGTGTGGGTTCTCTGGTGTTGAGTCAGATGGTTAGATGTAGTAAAACACTTCCCACATTGACCACAGCTATAAGGTTTCTCTCCTGTGTGTGTTCTCTGGTGTAGAGTCAAAGAGCCAGATGTAGTAAAACTCTTCCCACATTGACCACAGCTATAAGATTTCTCTCCTGTGTGTGTTCTCTGGTGTAGAGTCAAAGAGCCAGATGTAGTAAAACTCTTCCCACATTGAACACAGCTATAAGATTTCTCTCCTGTGTGTGTTCTCTGGTGCACTGTCAGATCTCCAGATCGACTAAAACTCTTCCCACATTGATCACAGCTATAAGGTTTCTCTCCTGTGTGTATTCTCAGATGTTGAGTCAAATGGCAAGATTGCCTAAAACTCTTCCCACATTGACCACAACTATAAGGTTTCTCTCCTGTGTGTATTCTCTGGTGCACTGTCAGATCTCCAGATTGACTAAAACTCTTCCCACATTGACCACAACTATAAGGTTTCTCTCCTGTGTGTGTTCTCTGATGAATTTTAATGCCTGATGAGGTGAATCTCTTCCCACAGTCAGAGCGGCAGTGAGTTCTCTTCCCTGTGGATCTCTGCAGGTGTTTATTGAGGAGTTCTGATCTGGAGAGACTCTTCTCTGCCTTTTTAGCATCATGAGGTTGTTGAGGCTCCCCAGAGGATCCAGGACAGTCACGTCTCTTTCCTGTGTGAATGACAAAGTCATACAGATGGTTAAAGGCCCACAACAGCAGAAATCCACTGTAAAAGGTGATGCCAACAGCGTAGCCATGATGTTGTACAACAATTGACGTCTGTAATGAATGTAATGATTTGACATTTGTCTTAAAAGGAGCAAGAATAGTCATATATTGTCTTGTTTTCACATTAGTAGTAACATCTAAGATTGTAGACTAGAAATAAGTTATTCATGTTGTTGAAACTCTAAGCAGTGTGCCAGACGACTTTTGGTCTCCAATATAGGAATAATAACAATATAGGCCCCTTTCTGTGTTGCTAAAATTGCGGCACGATGGCAAAGCACATGCAATTTGATTGTAGAAACTCCTCCCTGCTAATGAGGAAACCGCTAGTTATGGATGTAGTATATCTGCTAATGAGGAAACCACTAGTTATGGATGTAGTATATCTGGTAATGAGGAAACCACTAGTTATGGATGTAGTATATCTGGAAATGAGGAAACCACTAGTTATGGATGTAGTATATCTGGAAATGAGGAAACCACTAGTTATGGATGTAGTATATCTGGTAATGAGGAAACCACTAGTTATGGATGTAGTATATCTGGTAATGAGGAAACCACTAGTTATGGATGTAGTATATCTGGTAATGAGGAAACCACTAGTTATGGATGTAGTATATCTGGTAATGAGGACACCACTAGTTATGGATGTAGTATATCTGGTAATGAGGAAACCGATAGTTAGGGATGTAGTATATCTGGTAATGAGGAAACCGCTAGTTATGGATGTAGAATATCTGGTAATGAGGAAACCACTAGTTATGGATGTAGTATATCTGGTAATGAGGAAACCACTAGTTATGGATGTAGTATATCTGGTAATGAGGAAACCACTAGTTATGGACGTAGTATATCTGCCAGGAGCAAAAATGGTGAGCAAAGATTTTAGTTTTTCACAATGTATTCTGAATGTGAAAAGGGGAAAACTCAGGGGAGTAACCTCCATTTCCAGGTTGCTTATGAGTGCATTTCACACTACTTTGGATTATAATTGTAAGGATCGTTTGAATGTCCTGCTTAATATAATGTTTGTGTCATCGCAAATCAACCGCTTTGTATTTAAAAAACACTTCAACCAGTAAAATGCTCTTTGGCTTTTCCATCAGCCTGACAATGAGGGTTTGTACACTGTTTGCCAAATTGGCCCATAACTTCACCTAACAACAACATATACCCACTGTAGGACCCACAACTTCACCTAACAACATAGACCTACTGTAGGACCTAACTTCAGCTAACAACAACATAGACCTACTGTAGAACCCATAACTTCACCTAACAATAACATAGACCTACTGTAGGACCCATAACTTCACCTAACAACATAGACCTACTGTAGGACCTAACTTCAGCTAACAACAACATAGACCTACTGTAGAACCCATAACTTCACCTAACAATAACATAGACCTACTGTAGGACCCATAACTTCACCGAACAATAACATAGACCTACTGTAGGACCCATAACTTCACCTAACAACATAGACCTACTGTGAACCCATAACTTCACCTAACAACAACATAGACCTACTGTAGGACCCATAACTTCACCTAACAACATAGACCTACTGTAGGACCCATAACTTCACCAAACAACAAATAAAGGAAAATAGCTCTGTGTGTTGTACAATAGCCTATCCATCAAGGAACAGTTCTCTACACATTATGAGCTAAGTATCTCTGTGTGCAAACAGACTAACGAGACCCTACAGTAAATCAAGCAGACAATAACATTATAAACATCAATTTGTTGGGGATGTTGGATCCAACATGGAGCACGGCATAACTGTCTTTACCAGAGTAATGAATGAAGAAGCACTTTGGTTGTTGTTGCATGTCGTGATGTTTGTCATTTGACTGTCATTCAGAAAATGATTTCCTGATTCAGCTGATGATAGTTGAACATGTGACTAACTAAACAGCTACAGTATTAAGAATTATGTGTAATTATTGAAGAACCGCGTTAATGACAGTATCCATTTGGGTGTTGTCAATAAAGTTACGATTATTGTTTTTTTATTTTTTTTATTTAACCTTTATTTAACCAGGTAGGCCAGTTGAGAACAAGTTCTCATATACAACTGCAACCTGGCCAAGATAAATCAAAGCAGTGTGACAAAACAACACAGAGTTACACGTGGGATAAACAAACGTACAGTCAATAACACAAAAGAATGTCTATATACAGTGTGTGCAAATGGAGTAAGGAGATAAGGCAATAAATAGGCCATAGTAGTGAAGTAATTACACATTTTGAAATTAACACTGGAGTGACAGATGTGCAGATGATGTTGTGCAAGTAGAAATACTGGTGTGCAAAAGAGAGAAAATGTAATAAAAACATGGGGATGAGGTAGGCAGTTGGATGGGCTATTTACAGATGGGCTGTGTACAACTGCAGCCATCGGTAAGCTGCTCAGATAGCTGATGCTTAAAGTTAGTGAGGGAGATATAAGTCTCCAACTTCAGGGATTTTTGCAATTCGTTCCAGTCATTGGCAGCAGAGAACTGGAAGTAAAGGCGGCCAAAGCAGGTGTTGGCTTTGGGGATGACCAGTGAGATATACCTGCTGGAGCGCGTGCTATGGGTGGGTGTTGCTATGGTGACCACTGAGCTGAGTTAAGGTGGAGCTTTACCTAGCAAAGACTTATAGATGACCTGGAGACAATGGGTTTGGCGACGAATATTTAGCGAGGGCCAGCCGACAAGAGCATACAGGTCGCAGTGGTGGGTGGTATATGGGGCTTTAGTGACAAAACGGATGGCACTGTTATAGACTGCATCCAATTTGCTGAGTAGAGTGTTGGAGGCTATTTTGTAAATGAGGTCGCTGATCCGTTTTACGATGGTGTTTGGCAGCGTGAGTGAAGGAGGCTTTTTTGCGAAATAGGAAGCCAATTCTAAATTCAATTTAGGATTGGAGATGCTTAAAACTTCTCATGGCTGCAAGGCAAAGTGTTGAGTAGCCAGTGAAATCGTGCCCATTTCAAACGGCCTCCTACTCAAATCTTGCTCGTACAATATGAATATTATTATTCTTTTTGGATAGAAAACACTTTCTAGTTTCTAAAACAGTTGGAATTATTTCTCTGAGTGAAACAGAAGTCCTTCTGCAGCACTTTTCCTGACCAGGAAGTGAAATGTCAGAAATCGATGCTCTTTTCAACTTGATGCCTATACATGGTCTTGACACTTAGGAGTCTGCTGACACTCTATACGCCTTCCTATTGGTGTAAAGAGGATGTCAGAGAAGAAATTTTTGTGCTCATCTTGTCCTGTGGTGGAAAAAAACCTATTTCTTTGACGTGAGCGTCCACTTCCGGTACTCTGAAGGAAGTGGGATTGACTTCTGTTTTGCCTTCGTAACGAACGGCTAACATCTCCGGCTCGAATTTTTTTTGATACATGTGACCATATCATCGTAATGTATGTTTTTTCAATATAGTTTAATCAGATTATTGAAACTTTATTCGGGAGTTTTGCCGTGTTCCGTCCTCTGACTGTGTTTACGTTGGAGAAATTTATGCCACTCGGCTCGTGCCAATGCTAATTGAAGAGGGAAATTTGCCATTCTGAATCGAAACAACGACTCATCTGGACAGAGGACACCTTCTTCAACATTCTGATGAAAGATCAGCCAAAGTAAGACTCATTTTATGATGTTATTTCATATATCTGTCGTGCATGTGAACGGGTCGTGGGCGCCCAAATGTGTCTCTCTATTGTGGCTACGCTAATATAGCGATACATTTTGTTTTCGCTGTAAAACATTTAATAAATCGGAAATATTGTTTGGAATCACAAGTTGCCTATCTTTCAATTGCTGCAAACTATATATTTTTCGGAAATGTTTTATGATGAGTAATTAGCTATTTGACGTTGGTGTCTGTAAATATTATGGCTGCTTTCGGTGCACTTTCTGATTGTAGCTGAAATGTAAAATATGATTTATACCTGAAATATGCAAAATTTTTGAAAAAAAATATGCTATACAATAAATATGTTATCAGACTGTCATCTGATGAATTTGTTTCTTGGTTAGTGGCTATTTATATCTTTATTTGGTCGAATTTGTGATAGCACCTGATGGAGTAAGAAACTGATGGAGTTAGAAAAGTGGTGTCATTTGCTAACGTGGTTAGCTAATAGATTTACATATTTTGTCTTCCCTGTAAAACATTTTAAAAATCGGACATGTTGGTTTGATTCACAAGAAGTTTATCTTTCATCTGGTGTCTTGGACTTGTTAATGTGTGAAAGTTAAATATTTAAAAAAAAATAGCTTTTGAATTTCGCGCCCTGCACTTGAGCTGGATGTTGTCATAAGTGTACCGGTGTCGGGCTGCAGCCCAAACAGGTTAACGTGAGTCTGGAAGGAGAGTTTACAGTCTAGTCAGACACCTAGGTATTTGTAGTTGTCCACCTATTCTAAGTCAGAACCGTCCAGAGTAGTGATGCTAGTCGGGTGGGCGGGTGAGGGCAGCGATCGGGTGAAGAGCATGCATTTAGATTTACTTGCTTTTAAGAGCAGTTGGAGGCCACAGAAGAAGTGTTGTATGGCATTGAAGTTCATTTGGAGGTTGGTTAGTTTGTTATTTGGTGAACCAGGCGAGTCAGTCATTTGAGAAACCAAGGCTGTTGAGTCTGCCGATAAGAATACGGTGATTGACAGAGTCGAAAGACTTGGCTAGGTTGATGAAGACGGCTGCACAGTACTGTCTTTTATCGATGGCGATTATGATATCGTTTAGTACCTTGAGCGTGGCTGAGGTGCACCCGTGACCAGCTCGGAAACCGGATTGCACAGCGGAGAAGGTACGGTGGGATTCGAAATGGTCAGTGATCTGTTTGTTAACCTTTCTCGCCCCGGGGTTCCGCTAGCGGCACACCCACAACATTCTGCTGCCTTCGCAGAGCGCAAAATTCAAAAAATATTTTTCCGAAATATTTAACTTCCACACATTAACAAGTCCAATACAGCAAATGAAAGATAAACATCTGGTGAATCCAGCCAACATGTCCGATTTTTTAAATGTTTTACAGCGAAAACAGCACGTATATTTATGTTAGCTCACCACCAAATACAAAGAAGGACAGACATTTTTCACAGCACAGGTAGCATGCACAAAGCCAACCTAACTAAGAACCAACCAAACTAACCAAGAAACAACTTCATCAGATGACAGTCTTATAACATGTTATACAATAAATCTATGTTTTGTTCGAAAAATGTGCATATTTCAGGTATAAATCATAGTTTACATTGCAGCTACAATCAGAAATTGCACCGAAAGCAGACAGAATAATTACAGACACCAACGTCAAATACCTAAATACTCATCATAAAACATTTCTGAAAAATACATAGTGTACAGCAATTGAAAGACAGGCATCTTGTGATTCCAGACAATATTTCCCATTTATCAAGTGTTTTACAGCGAAAACACAATATAGCGTTATATTAGCTTACCACAATAGCCAAAAACACAAGCAATTTCCCAGTAGCAAAAGTAAGCGATCGTAACAAACAAGCAAAAGATATATAATTTTTGACTAACCTTGATTTTCTTCCTCAGATGACAGTCCTATAACATCAGGTTATACATACACTTATGTTTTGTTCGAAAATGTGCATATTTAGAGCTGAAATCAATGGTTACACATTGTGCTAACTTAGCTACTTTTTCCCACTACGTCCGGATTTTTCCTGACACTTTTTCTGACACACATATTCTGACCAAATAGCTATTCATAAACATAACTAAAAAATACATGTTGTATAGGAAATGATAGATCCATTAGTTCTTAATGAAATCGCAGTGTTAGAATTCTAAAAATAACTTCATTACGATATGCAGCTTCGGTATAGCTAGAGTACCCAAACGTTGGGCGCCCACGACTAGTTCACATGTACGACAGATATATGAAATAGCATCATAAAATGTTTCTTACTTTTTCTGATCTTTCATCAGAATGTTGGACAAGGGGTCCTTTGTCCAGAACAATCGTTGTTTGGATTTAGAACGGCAACTTTCCCTCTTGATTTAGCACGCGCACTAGCCAAGTGGCACGGATCTCTCCATCGTCAACAAAGTCAGAGAACGGAACACGGCAAAACTCCCGAAAAAAATTCAATAATCTGATTAAACTATATTGAAAAAACATACTTTACGATGATATGGTCACATGTATCAAATAAAATAAAGCCGGAGATAGTAGTCGTCCATAACGGCAGCTAAACAGAAGGCAATCCCACTGTCCACCTCGCGCTCCCCAGAGTACCGGAAATGAGGGACACGTCATACAAAGAGCCTGTATTCCACTTCAGACCAAGATAAACACGAAATTTCTTCTCACAGCCTCTTGACATCCAGGGGAAGGTCTATGAAGTGCACATAGACTCTTACGTATCATGCCCATTTATAGGCAGGAAGAAGAACAGAGCCTCGATTTCAGACTTTCCACTTCCTGGTCAGGAAGTTTGTGCAAAATGAGTTCTGTTTGACTCACAGATATAATTCAAACGGTTTTAGAAACTAGAGAGTGTTTTCTATCCAATAGTAATAATAATAATATGCATATTGTACGAGCAAGAATTGAGTACGAGGCAGTTTGAAATGGGCACCTTTAATCAGAGCTACTCAATACTGCCCCTGCAGCCATAAAAAGTTAATGCAACCGCTGTGTTAGATTTTTAAAAATAACTTGCTTATTGAAATTCTCAATTATAGTGGGACACTGAGTGAAGGAGAAGCTGGGGAGGCTTGGGCAAGTAGCTGCGGGGGGTGCGGCGCTGTTGGCCGGGGTTGGGGTAGCCAGGAGGAAAGCATGGCCAGCCGTAGAGAAATGCTTATTGAAATTCTAGATTATCGTGGAGTTATCGGTGGTGACAGTGTTTCCTAGCCTCAGTGCAGTGGGCAGCTGGGATGAGGTGCTCTTATTCTCCATGGACTTTACAGTGTCCCAGAACTTTTTGGAGTTAGAGCTACAGGATGCAAATTTCTCTTTGAAAAACCTAGCCTTTGCTTTCCTAACTGACTGTGTGTATTGGTTCCTGACTTCTCTGAAAAGTTGCATATCGCGGGGACTATTCGATGCTAGTGCAGTACACCACAGGATGTTTTTGTGCTGGTCGAGGGCAGTCAGGTCTGGAGTCAACCACGGGCTATATCTGTTCTTAGTTACACATTTTTTGAAAGGGGCATGCTTATTTAAGGTGGTGATGAAATTACTTTTAATGAACAACCAGGCATCCCCTACTGACGGGATGAGGTCAATATCCTTCCAGGATACCCGGGCCAGGTCGATTAGAAATGTCTGCTTGCAGAAGTGTTTTAAGGGAGCGTTTGACAGTGATGAGGGGTAGTCGTTTGACCGCGGACCCATAACGGATGCAGGCAATGAGGCAGTGATCGCTGAGATCCTGATTGAAAACAGCAGAGGTGTATTTGGAGGGCAAGTCGGTCAGGACAATATCTATGAGAATGCCCATGTTTACGGATTTAGGGTTGTATCTGGTGTGTTCCTTGATAATTTGTGTGAGATTGAGGGCATCTAGCTTGGATTGTAGGACGGCCGGGGTGTTAAGCATATCCCAGTTTAGGTCACCTAATAGAACGAACTCTGAAGAATGATGGGGGAGGGCAATCAATTCACATATGGTGTCCAGGGCACAGCTGGGAGCAGAGGGGGGTCTATAACAGGTGGCAACAGTGAGAGACTTATTTCTGGAGAGATTCATTTTTAAAATTAGAAACTCCAACTGTTTGGGCACGGACCTGGAAAGTATGACAGAACTCTTTGCAGGCCATCTCTGCAGTAGATTGCAACTCTGTTTTTGACAGTTCTATCTTGACGGAAAATGTTGTAGTTGGGGATGGAAATTTCAGAATTTTTGGTGGCCTTCCTAAGCCAGGATTTAGACACGGCATTAAGGTTGGCGGAGTGTGCTAAAGCAGTGAGTAAAACAAACTTAGGGAGGATGCTTCTGATGTTAAAATGCATGAAACCAAGGCTTTTTCGAATACAGAAGTCAACAATTGAGAGTGCCTGGGGACACACAGGGCCTGGGTTAACCTCTACATCACCTGAGGAACAGAGGAGTAGGATGAGGGTACGGCTAAAGGCTATCAGAACTGGTCGTCTAGTGCGTTGGGAACAGAGAAAAAAAGGAGCAGATTTCTGGGCATGGTAGGATAGATTCAGGGCATAATGTACAGACAGGGGTATGGTAGGGTGCGAGTACAGTGGAGGTAAACCTAGGCATTGAGTGACGATAAGAGAGGTTGCATCTCTGGAGGCACCAGTTATGCTAGGTGAGGTCACCGCATGTGTGGGAGGTGGGACAAAAGAGCTCTCTGAGGCATGTTGAGTGGGACTAGGGGCTCCGCAGTAAAATAAAACAATGATAACTATCCTTAACAACAGTATACAAGGCATATTGACATTAGAGAGACATAACGCGAGGCATAAAGCAATCACAGGTGTTGATTGGGAGAGCTAGCTAAGACAACAACGGGTAAGACAACAGTTAATCAGCTAAGACAACAACAGGTAAAATGGCGATGAATGGGCAGAGAGGGTCAGTTAACTACACACAGGGCCTGAGTTCGAGGCTGGGGTGACAGAAACAAAATAAACAAAATGGAGAACCGTGATTAATGAACAGTCCAGCAGGCATCAGCTATGTAGCCAAGAGATTATAGGGTCCAGTGAACAGCAATATATGAACCAGGGAAGCCGTTAGGTAGTCATTACTACGCTAGCCGGGAGATGCGCCTGGCTCGAGGCTAACTGGTGCTAGCTTCGGGACAAGGGCGTTAGCCACTATAGCCAATCCGGTGCAAAGGTCCAGAGCTTACGGCAGGAATGCGGTAATGTAGTGGCTTCTAGTCGTCTTAATGAAGAGTCTGGGAGGCATCAGCTGTGTAGCCGAGTGATCATAGGGTCCACTGAGCAGGCCGGGAGATGGGCCTGGCTCAAGGCTAGCTTCGGGTCTGGGCCACTCGTTGGCAGCTAGCTAGCTGCGATTATCCGGTGTAATGGTCCAGAGCATACGGCAGGAATACGGTGATGTAGTGGAGAAAAACAGTCCGATATGCTCAGGGTTGATATCGCGCTGTGCAGACTGGCAGGTATTATCCAGGCTAAAAGCGGCTGGTGTCTGAGTTAAAAAGGTAAAGGCTGCTAGCAGTGGCTAACAATGACTAAATAACTAGTAGCTAATTAGCTGGTTAGCTTCTGATGGCTAGCTACTGATGGAGGTTCTAGCTATAAGGTCTAAAAAAAAAATAGCAGATTCGTATCATAATGGGTGAGGCGGGTTGCCGGAAGGTATATTTAATTTAAAAAAGATTTAAATATATTGCAATATATACAAAAAAAGCGAAAAAAACAAACCATTTACAACAAACACGTCTTAATGCTACGCCATCTTGGATTACAAGATGACTCTGTTAAAAAACATTGGATTAAGCAAACTCTGAAATGATTTAGTATTTCTGTGCCCATGAAAACTGTTTTCCCAGCGTAACACAAGGAGCCACTAAATTATATATAGTTCGAGTGCATTTCAGAATACAAAAAAACTGTCCGACAGCAAGATCCCTTATTTAAGTTGAAGTTCATCATATGACAAGCGTAACGCTATGCAGGGAAACTAGGTACAACATACTATTAAATCCACATGTTATGACTATAACTACTGTTCCCTGAAGGAGGGAAACTAGGTACAACATACTATCAAATCCACATGTTATGAATATAACGACTGTTCCCTGAAGGAGGGAAACTAGGTACAACATACTATTAAATCCACATGTTATGACTATAACTACTGTTCCCTGAAGGAGGGAAACTAGGTACAACATACTATCAAATCCACGCCTCGCTGGAAGCACCACCGTCCACAGGTGATGAGAGTGAGGCTTGGATTTATTCCTTAAAATGTAATGCCGCTCTTCACCAACCCAGGAAAGGGCAGGGACAAACAGGTGTTGAACCTCAATTCCCTCCTTAAGGGAAGAGTAATTATAATCAGTTACACTTCCTTTCAGTCAGTCAACTTCTTTACAACATACTATGGAGAAATAGATTAATTCCCTATGCCGACCCAAACGAATACTAAATGAAACGAGCCATGGCAGATCACCCAGACCTTACCCCGCAAGATGCATCAGTTTTGTCAATTTATTAATTGTCTTTTGTTTGAAACACTCCTGTCAATGTTGAGTAAGGATGCACACCTAATTGCCCATATAGAAGTAGGACTAGTCTACCTGGCCTGCACACAAATGTAGGCCTATAAATGTGCCCATTTGGGGATGTCATAGTATTTCTCATTGTCTTAACGCTGCACCACTAATGAGTTGTGGAGCTTCTCAAAGTAATTTTTCTTCACATCCAAACAGCAAGTAAACAAAGTCTAATCAAAATCAATTGCAAGTGACAATAGTTCCTCAAAGTATTTTCATAAAATATTTCCAGCTCTCGCCCTTTCGATAACCACTCAGCAGAAAAGGGAAAAATGTAATGCTCTGATCCAGTGGAAATGTCATAAAATACCTGATTACTTCTTATCCATTGCACAAATAATGGATAGATAGATAGCCTACAGCTGATTACTGTCCAGAACTCACTGGAGCAGGAAACTGAGGGACTAGAATATTTTATACAATGTTGCAAGCTTGCTCCCTGAGTTTCCTGACCCAGTTGATAGTTGATACAATGTTTCAAGTTTGTTGTAGACAGGCCATGTGCAGCCAATGTGATTTGTAGGATATTTATTTTTATCAGGATATTTTCTACCTGCAGAATGCCATGTTGCATGCCAACACGGCTCCCTCTGGTCGGGTTGTGTTGACGACCGGCTCCCTCTGGTCAGGTTATGTTGACGACCGGCTCCCTCTGGTCGGGTTATGTTGACGACCGGCTCCCTCTGGTCGGGTTATGTTGACGACCGGCTCCCTCTGGTCAGGTTATGTTGACGACCGGCTCCCTCTGGTCAGGTTATGTTGACGACCGGCTCCCTCTGGTCAGGTTATGTTGACGACCGGCTCCCTCTGGTCAGGTTATGTTGACGACCGGCTCCCTCTGGTCAGGTTATGTTGACGACCGGCTCCCTCTGGTCAGGTTATGTTGACGACCGGCTCCCTCTGGTCGGGTTATGTTGACGACCGGCTCCCTCTGGTCGGGTTATGTTGACGACCGGCTCCCTCTGGTCGGGTTATGTTGACGACCGGCTCCCTCTGGTCGGGTTGTGTTGACGACCGGCTCCCTCTGGTCGGGTTGTGTTGACGACCGGCTCCCTCTGGTCAGGTTATGTTGACGACCGGCTCCCTCTGGTCAGGTTATGTTGACGACCGGCTCCCTCTAGTTATGACTTCGAGTCATTTGTGTGTCTTAATTATTTGATCAAACAGAATGCTTAAAGCATCAGACAAGTTCAGTACGTATATTTGATTTTATAAAAACACATGGGGCGATTGGTAGAAAGAACAGATGACTCTTGGTTGACCAAGATGTCTTTTAGTTGGGGACAGCACTAGAACATGATTTTGGGGCTCCCGAGTGGCGCAGCGGACACTGCATCTCAGTGCTTGAGGCGCCACTACAGACACCCTGGATCAAATCCAGACTGTATCACAACCGGCCGTGATTGGGAGTCCCATAGGGCGGCGCACAATTGGCCCAGCATCGTCCGGTGTAGGCAGTCATTGTAAATAAGAATTTGTTCTTAACTGACTTAACTGAAATAAAGGTTACACTTAAATAAATTTAAAAAACAGTGTTTCATGATAAACCATTTTTTACAAATCCGTCAAGGCACCAACTTTGTGAAGGGTTTAAAACAAAGGTTTCAAACCAATTCATGAATGTAATTGAATCTAGGTATGTCTTGCCTTTAATGTAAAGGCATGAAAAAAAATTGGCTGAATATTACACAATGACTTATCAACAGCTCTAATAATTTGCCCCCACAGGAAATCTTCACTGGCAATTCTAGAATATACTATATAGCCTAAAACCTGGTTAAACTATCATTATGACATCATGGATGAATTCTAGAATATACTATATATCCTAGAAACCTGGTTAAACTATCACTATGACATCATGGATGAATTCTAGAATATACTATATATCCTAGAAACCTGGTTAAACTATCATTATGACATCATGGATGGCCAGTCCTTGTATTCATAGTGTAGTGAATTCGGGGGGAAGCCCTGAGCTGAACTCAAACCTGGGTCCAGCGACTGTCAAGCCAACACCTTATAACTGTTACGCCAAGATGTCTGAACTTCTTGACAAGGTCGCTAGGTGTTGGGTTACGGTTGCTACAATAGCATTCTCTATGATTTTGAGAGTGGTTACATTTCTCCAACCCCCATCCCTCAGCTGTTAACCAAACCAAGTCTCTTGGCAGCCATTTTGTTGCTGTTTAAATACTAGGTTGTCCCTTTAAAAAAAACACACATCAATCAACCAATCTGCAGTTGAAACAATAACACAGCAGTCATTCCACCACTGTTTTGGTAATAAGATGATGATGGGGCTGGAGACATTTAACTACTCTCAAATTCATAGACAGATCTATGGATGCAA
The DNA here is from genome assembly GCF_016432855.1 of Salvelinus namaycush. Classification (NCBI taxonomy): domain Eukaryota; kingdom Metazoa; phylum Chordata; class Actinopteri; order Salmoniformes; family Salmonidae; genus Salvelinus; species Salvelinus namaycush. The sequence continues at coordinate 55,194 of NW_024061245.1, forward strand.
GGACTGACCATCCGTGATATCAACATTATAGTTTTAACCATGTTGAGGCTATACAGTGTTGATTTACATTGTTTCTAGACATTGGAGTAAAAAAAGCTTATTTGGGGTTCTGATGGGGTACAACAGTTGAACTAAGCTCATGAGGCATGTGTTATATTCTTCAAGAATCAATGGCTATAAATAAATAATTTAAAAGTCAAAATATGGATGTAGCAATTGCCGATTTCCCCTTTAACACCAAACATCAGTTCAACAACTGCAGAGTTTGTACCTCTGTTTTTAAGACAGTACTTACCAGTGGTAATCACGGCCCGGTTTCTCAAAACCATCTTATGGCTAAGTTCATCTTTAGAACCACTGGATGCCTTAAATTCCGTTTGGGAAATCGGGCCCAGATATCCAGTTTCCTCCTCCTCTTCTTCCGATGAGACCGTAATCTCCCCCTCCTCCGCTTTCACTTCAAAAACTGAATCCTCCTCATCTTTCACTGTAACACCCTCCTCCTCTTTCACTCTGAACGCGTCTTCCTCTTCTTTCACTGTAACGTCTTTCTCTTCTTCTTTCACAGTAACAGCCTCACTCTTTACTTGTTTTTGTATTGTAACATCCTTCTCTTCCTCCTCCTCTTTGGTGAGAGCTTCTTTCTCCGTCCAGCAGACCGTCTCTTCTTCAGCAGGAAGAGAGTCATTTAGTGAACTCATGGTCGGAGATGTTAGCTAGCTAGGCTAATGCTAACTTAACCAGCCCGCCAGCTGAATAATAACAACAACACCGTAAACATGAAATTAAATAGGATAACTAACTAACTAGACGACAGACGAGGGTTTAAAATACAGTGGCTAATATACACTAAAGCGTCTAAAGAGCTTTATTGATTCAGCTATTTTGGCTAGCAAGCTACCGAGATGGCTGAATAACTGTTGCTGCTGCTGAAAGAAGCGTTCCGTCCACTAGATTATACGTCACACTAACAGCATTGCGTTCGGTCCACTAGATTATACGTCACCCTAACAGCATTGCCTTAAAATCGCACACCGCCATCTGTTGACTGGAGTGGGTAACGCTCAGTCTGAACCTCTGACTGCGATGGAGAGAGATGTGCGATTTTGATACAATGACGCTAGTGTGACGTAAAATATATATTATAATGTTCAGACAAAAAGTTAGTGTAGGAAGCATGAGTTTTTACTCACCAGTGTAACAATACAGTGTGGTTAAAGACTTAGTAACTTAGTTGTGTTCACGATCTGGTTCCCTATAAGCACAACCAGTTATGTTTTTGAATTATTACATATGTATTAATTTATTTCGGGATTCTGGGTAATCCACAGCAGATTTATGGAGAATTGCTGTGGGTGAGTTCAAAATTGAATAGTCCCGGGATAGAAATATATAAAGTTGACATTACATCATAAAATCCACCTTTTAAATCATACATTAGCAATTTATGTTTTCGTAACTACTGTTGTTGGTTTGGTGTCAAATAAGCCTCTCTTTATATGTTATTTGCCAAATCTCCGTTTTCCATGTGGGGTTTATGCTAAAGTTCCCTCTTTCAAGTTGGTATCTAACTGGAAAATGCATCTTCTTTAGGAGTGCTATTTTTACCCTGTCGACTACTGATCGTTCATCCACACTGTGTGTCTCATCAATGCAGGTCATTTATGACAAATGTATAAAGTATATGTTTTATAAACTCATGAACTTCAGACAGTTTATTAGCCCGGTTTTGTTAGTTTAGGTGTATTATACTTCCTCGCCACCAGAGGGGGATATTGAGTCATTTTCCAGGTTAATTTGATATATTTTGATACTAAACCTTTTTGTTTTTGTCAACTTTTCGATGGGGATGTTATGTTTGATACCGGAGGTACGAGGCCTTGAAAGCATTAAACTTCAAAGCAGTGTGCCGATGCCTGTATCACTTTATCAGCAGCACGTGATCAATGACGTCTGAAGATGAATTTCGTCGATCAACCACCTGATTGGTTTGGTATTGGGCTGGTTCGACACTGCAGGCGACTGCCAACTGACTGCTCTACTAATCACCTTACATCATAAATAACTACTCATTATTATTGAAGCAGTGTGTCACTTTATCAGCATTGATCAATGACTTCTGCAGGTTAATTTTCTCCCATCATTCTGTTTGTATCTGATCTTTTGATCTGCAAACACGTTTAGGTTTTGTTAAATGGTCTCGGTGCTGGTTGGCTACGCTGGTTAGGCTAATAGCTAGTTGGCTAAATAGCTAACGTTAGCTGGTTGGCTACGCTGGTTAGGCTAATAGCTAGTTGGCTAAATAGCTAACGTTAGCTGGCTGGCTAAGATAACTGCATATAGCTAACTTTAGCTGGCCGGCTAAGATAACTGCAAATAGCTAATGTTAGCTGGCCGGCTAAGATAACTGCATATAGCTCATGTTAGCTGGCCGGCTAAGATAACTGCATATAGCTAACGTTAGCTGGCCGGCTAAGATAACTGCATATAGCTAACGTTAGCTGGCTGGCTAAGATAATTGCATATAGCTAATGTTAGCTGGCTGGCTAAGATAACTGTATATAGCTAATGTTAGCTGGCTGGCTAAGATAACTGCATATAGCTAAAATTCTTTGAAATTTGGTTAGATGGCGTTATGTATTTCCAAAACGATGGTTTACTTTAATCACTCAAGTCATGAGTGCAAACGATTGTTTAATTTGAAGTTCTACATTTGAAGTTATTTCTGTTGTAGTTAACATCATAGGTAATAGGCTGGTCCTCCATATTACTTCACACCTAACTTTATCATTATTCTGAATTATGATTGGTTTCAGGTATTAACTCCAAAAATAGAACAGTGAGGTGTAACTTTGCATTGGGAAAAATATTTTATATTATCTTTTTATAAACAAAACAAAACATACAAACGACAACATCATACAAACATTAACTACATCACACCTGCCCAGACCCACTAGAACACACCTCCATCTCCATTAACTACATCACACCTGCCCAGACCCACTAGAACACACCTCCATCTACATTAACTACATCACACCTGCCCAGACCCACTAGAACACATCTCCATCTCCATTAACTACATCACACCTGCCCAGACCCACTAGAACACACCTCCATCTCCATTAACTACATCACACCTGCCCAGACCCACTAGAACACACCTCCATCTCCATTAACTACATCACACCTGCCCAGACCCACTAGAACACACCCCCATCTCCATTAACTACGTCACACCTGCCCAGACCTACTAGAACACACCTCCATCTCCATTAACTACATCACACCTGCCCAGACCCACTAGAACACACCTCCATCTCCATTAACTACGTCACACCTGCCCAGACCCACTAGAACACACCCCCATCTCCATTAACTACATCACACCTGCACAGACCCACTAGAACACACCCCCATCTCCATTAACTACATCACACCTGCACAGACCCACTAGAACACAGCCCCATCTCAAGCGCCAGCACCATTTTTTTTCTCTCCGTCACTTTAAACTTTTAGATAATAAACCATTTGACCTTTCTATTGAATTAACAACAGAGGATTGGTTGATTTCCAGGTTTTAATTAAGTATAATATATAAGATGATTGATGAGAAAAGTATCGTCCAACTCTGGGGTATCTCACTGCACCCTCAAATGCCATGTTTTGAAATATACAGACAGACAGATTAAAAGTAATTTTACATTGTATAACTGTACTTCTGACAGCCAACTTTCTAGCTCCGCCCATAACTTTATGACATCATAACATTCCCAGAAGGATTATTGAGTCATTGTTAGTTTTACACTGAAGACATGACTCTGCCGTTGTGCTGTAGAATTTGTGGATTTTGTCTCTTGTATAATAAGGGACTATCATTTGTCCCAACATCACAGGCCACAGACTTTGATGCAGTTAAAGACTTCCAAAAGTGTTTCCGCAGTTTAAGATCAACTGAGTTTTTTTAATGGGGTGTCTCCCTGTGCACCTGCCAATGTAAATCCTTTGAACGAGACAAGTTACCAGACAGGACATATTGCTAATGTTCTTCCCATTTAATAACCTGAATGACAATTAACTTGTCAGCGGTGGTGGTGATGACGTCCTATTCGATGACGTCGTCCATCGGGATTCCCCAAAAAAGAAGACGCTCTGGATTGATCATCAGGAGTCAGATGTGAAGGAGGAGGTTGATCATCAGGAGTCAGATGTGAAGGAGGAGGTTGATCATCATCAGATGTGAAGGAGGAGGTTGATCATCAGGAGTCAGATGTGAAGGAGGAGGTTGATCATCAGGAGTCAGATGTGAAGGAGGAGGTTGATCATCAGGAGTCAGATGTGAAGGAGGAGGTTGATCATCAGGAGTCAGATGTGAAGGAGGAGGTTGATCATCAGGAGTCAGATGTGAAGGAGGAGGTTGATCATCAGGAGTCAGATGTGAAGGAGGAGGTTGATCATCAGTGAACCTCTAGGATTGTGGCTGGGCTGGTGTTTCCACTTCCAGCTTGGTCATATATTTTGACACATTGAATGTTGATACTGTGAAACTATGTTATATATTTGTACCTCCTGTTTCATGAAGTGATGTCACTAAGTACTGCCCCTATATATACAATGCATTCGGAAAGCATTCAGACCCCTTCACTTTTTCCACATTTTGTTACGTTACAGCCTTATTCTAAAATTGATTCAATCATTTTTTCCCAGTATAGACCTAGTCTGTTCATTATATACATCTACATGATGTATTGTTACACCATGTAGGAGCAGTATGGACCTAGTCTGTTCATTATATACATCTACATGACGTATTGTTACACCATGTAGGAGCAGTATAGACCTAGTCTGTTCATTATATACATCTACATGATGTATTGTTACACCATGTAGGAGCAGTATGGACCTAGTCTGTTCATTATATATGTAACAGTATAACTTTACGTCGTCCCCTCGCCCTGACACGGGCGCGAACCAGGGACCTTCTGCACACATCAACAACAGTCACCCACGAAGCGTCGTTACCCATCGCTCCACAAAAGCCGCGGCCCTTGCAGAGCAAGGGGCAACACTACTTAAGTCTCAGAGCAAGTGACGTAACTGATTGAAATGCTACTAGCGCGTACCCGCTAACTAGCTAGCCATTTCACATCCGTTACACTCACCCCGCTTTCAACCTCCTCCTTTTTCCGCAGCAACCAGTGATCCGGGTCAACAGCATCAATGTAACAGTATAACTTTAAACCGTCCCCTCGCCCCGACACGGGCGCGAACCAGGGACTCTCTGCACACATCAACAACGGTCGCCCACGAAGCATCGTTACCCATCGCTCCACAAAGGCCACGGCCCCAATGTAACAGTATAACTTTACGTCGTCCCCTCGCCCCGACACGGGCGCGAACCAGGGACCCTCTGCACACATCAACAACTGACACCCACGAAGCGTCGTTACCCATCGCTCCACAAAAGCCGCGGCCCTTGCAGAGCAAGGGGCAACACTACTTAAGTCTCAGAGCAAGTGACGTAACTGATTGAAATGCTACTAGCGCGTACCCGCTAACTAGCTAGCCATTTCACATCCGTTACATATACACTACATGATGTATTGTTACACCATGTAGGAGCAGTATAGACCAAGTCTGTTCATTATATACATCTACATAATGTATTGTTACACCATGTAGGAGCAGTATGGACCTAGTCTGTTCATTATATACATCTACATGATGTATTGTTACACCATGTAGGAGCAGTATGGACCTACAGTAGCTAGCTACTTATTTAGATTTAGTTTGACTTAATATAACTGCCTTAAATGTGCTGTAGTAACCATTTTTTATTCGCACTAATCAATCAACACATTCCTGTCTTTGTATGTCTCAATATAATAGTATTATTTAATTAAATCCATTTAAAATAATCTTTGTCTGAAAATAAAATATGATCCTCAACTGCGTTTCCCCTCCAGTCAGCAGACGGCGATGTGCGTCTTTCAGGCGACGCTGCCAGCGTGACGTATAATCTAGTGGACGGTTCTTCATAAACAGCTCGTCAACCACCTCGGTAGCTAGCTAGCCAACATTGCCGAAAGATTCAAGCTATTTAGACGCTTTCGGTGTATATTAGCTACTGTGTTTTCGACACACTTAGGTCGTATCTACTTGTTAACCTGTTTAATATTACGTTATTTTGTATTAGTCAGCTATAGTAGCTGGCTGGTTAAGTTAGCACTAGCCTAGTCGCTAATGATAGCTAGCTAGCTAACATCCCCGAACATGAGCTCCCTAAACTTCTCCCCCCTTGTTAAAGAAGAGGCGGTCTGCTGTACGGAGAAAGAAGCTCTGGGGCTAAACATTGTCGTGAAAGAGGAGAAGGAAGAGGATGATATCACAGTAAAACAAGAAGTAGAAGATGAGGATGTTACAGTGAAAGAAGAAGAGAAAGACGTTTCAGTGAAAGAAGAGGAAGATTCGTTCAGAGTGAAAGAGGAGGAGGAAGAGGATGATATCACAGTAAAACAAGAAGTAGAAGATGAGGATGTTACGGTGAAAGAAGAAGAGAAAGACGTTTCAGTGAAAGAAGAGGAAGACTCGTTCAGAGTGAAAGAGGAGGAAGATGTTACAGTGAAAGAGGAGGAGGTAGAGAAAGAGGAGGATGTAGTTTTTGGAGTGAAGAAGGAAGGGGAGATTACTGTCACATTGAAAGATGAAGAGGAGGAGATGGGAGATCTGATTAACACCAGTAAGTACCGCCTTAAATGTGTTTTTAACTTTGGATATTCAGAGTTGGCTCGTCAATACCTCTTCAACGGAGGGCCCAGGATGATGACTGATATGTCTAGAATCAGACGACGTAGAGAACAAGCTACCCCTTGTTTTCTCCGTTCCGTTTCCAAAAAGTAACTTAACATATATATTTGAGAAGGGTCTATCTACTGACCGCAGACTGGGGGGCACGGCATGTAGTGATTTTCATGTAGTTATGATTTACTGCACACCGTGTCCCCCAATAGTGCCATGTGAGAGTTGGGTTGGCTACACCAAAGATTATGGATATACTGACAAGATGTCTCTCCGCCCTCACAAGGGGAGTCGTTGTCCACAAAGCGGCACTGTGGGTTGTCTAGCTCCCGCCTATCCTGTCTTTGGATTGGTGGATACATCTTATTATTGTAATCTATTGTTTATATTCAATGAGGGCTGTTGTCGTCAACCGCCTGTATTCAATGGAGAGAGATGCTAAGCTACTAGCATGAATATGCACCGCCTGTATTCAATGGAGAGAGATGCTAAGCTACTAGCATGAATATGCATAGCGATCTGGAGACAACTCAATCAATCAATCAATTTTATTTTATATAGCCCTTCGTACATCAGCTAATATCTCGAAGTGCTGTACAGAAACCCAGCCTAAAACCCCAAACAGCTAGTAATGCAGGTGTAGAAGCACGGTGGCTAGGAAAAACTCCCTAGAAAGGCCAAAACCTAGGAAGAAACCTAGAGAGGAACCAGGCTATGAGGGGTGGCCAGTCCTCTTCTGGCTGTGCCGGGTGGAGATTATAACAGAACTATGCCAAGATGTTCAAAAATGTTCATAAGTGACAAGCATGGTCAAATAATAATCATGAATAATTTTCAGTTGGCTTTTCATAGCTGATCATTAAGAGTTGAAAAACAACAGGTCTGGGACAGGTGGCGGTTCCATAACCGCAGGCAGAACAGCTGAAACTGGAATAGCAGCAAGGCCAGGCGGACTGGGGACAGCAAGGAGTCACCACGGGCGGCAGTCCCGACGCATGGTCCTAGGGCCCAGGTCCTCCGAGAGAAGGAGAAAATTAGAGAGAGCCAAGATTTTCAAAATGTTCATAAATGACAAGCATGGTCAAATAATAATCAGGAATAAATCTCAGTTGGCTTTTCATAGCCGATCATTAAGAGTTGAAAACAGCAGGTCTGGGACAGGTAGGGGTTCCATAACCGCAGGCAGAACAGTTGAAACTGGAATAGCAGCAAGGCCAGGCGGACTGGGGACAGCAAGGAGTCACCACGGCCGGTAGTCCCGACGTATGGTCCTAGGGCTCAGGTCCTCCGAGAGAAAGAAAGAGAGAAGGAGAAAATTAGAGAGAGCCAAGATTTTCAAAATGTTCATAAATGACAAGCATGGTCAAATAATAATCAGGAATAAATCTCAGTTGGCTTTTCATAGCCGATCATTAAGAGTTGAAAACAGCAGGTCTGGGACAGGTAGGGGTTTCGTAACCGCAGGCAGAACAGTTGAAACTGGAATAGCAGCAAGGCCAGGCGGACTGGGGACAGCAAGGTGTCAGCATGCCCGGTAGTCCTGACGTATGGTCCTAGGGCTCAGGTTCTCAGAGAGAAAGAGAGAACGAGAGAATTAGAGAGAGCATACTTAAATTCACACAGGACACTGGATAAGACAGGAGAAGTACTCCAGGTATAACCAACTGACCCTAGCCCCCCGACACATAAACTACTGCAGCATAAATACTGGAGGCTGAGACAGGAGCGGTCAGGAGACACTGTGGCCCCATCCGAAGAAACCCCCGGACAGGGCCAAACAGGAAGGATATAACCCCACCCACTTTGCCAAAGCACAGCCCCCGCACCACTAGAGGGATATCCTCAACCACCAACTTACAATCCTGAGACAAGGCCGAGTATAGCCCACAAAGGTCTCCACCACAGCACAAACCAAGGGGGGGCGCCAACCCAGACAGGAAGATCACGTCAGTAACTCAACCCACTCAAGTGACGCACCCCTCCTAGGGACGGCATGAAAGAGCACCAGTAAGCCAGTGACTCAGCCCCTGTAACAGGGTTAGAGGCAGAGAATCCCAGTGGAGAGAGGGGAACCGGCCTGGCAGAGACAGCAAGGGCGGTTCGTTGCTCCAGAGCCTTTCCGTTCACCTTCACACTCCTGGGCCAGACTACACTCAATCATATGACCTACTGAAGAGATAAGTCTTCAGTAAAGACTTAAAGGTTGAGACCGAGTCTGCGTCTCTCACATGGGTAGGCAGACTGTTCCATAAAAATGGAGATCTATAGGAGAAAGCCCTGCCTCCCGCTGTTTGCTTAGAAATTCTAGGGACAATTAGGAGGCCTGCGTCTTGTGACCGTAGCGTACGTATTGGTATGTACGGCAGGACCAACTCGGAAAGATAGGTAGGAGCAAGCCCATGTAACGCTTTATAGGTTAACAGTAAAACCTTGAAATCAGCCCTTGCCTTAACAGGAAGCCAGTGTAGGGAAGCTAGCACTGGAGTAATATGATCAAATTTCTTGGTTCTAGTCAGGATTCTAGCAGCCGTATTTAGCACTAACTGAAGTTTATTTAGTGCTTTATCCGGGTAGCCGGAAAGTAGAGCATTGCAGTAGTCTAACCTAGAAGTAACAAATGCATGGATTAATTTTTCTGCATCATTTTTGGACAGAAAATTTCTGATTTTTGCAATGTTACGATGAACAATGAACTCCTATAGTGTTTTTATTTAAAGTTGTCGATATGTCACGTGTCCACATAATAACTTAATCATTACGAAACTTCTGTTAGATCAAGTAAACTTCACTTAGCAAATAGGCCATTCATTTTGTTGTTGACCAAATTCAACATTTTCCACATTGGGTTGATAATTGTTTCCACTTGGATACAACCTACTGTAACCTACTGGCATGACCTAGAGAGATACAACCTACTGTAACCTACTGGCATGACCTAGAGAGTTACAACCTACTGTAGCCTACTGGCATGACCTAGAGAGTTACAACCTACTGTAGCCTACTGGCATGACCTAGAGAGATACAACCTACTGTAGCCTACTGGCTTGTCCTACAGTGATACAACCTACTGTAGCCTACTGGCATGACCTAGAGAGTTACAACCTACTGTAGCCTACTGGCATGACCTAGAGAGTTACAACCTACTGTAACCTACTGGCATGACCTAGAGAGATACAACCTACTGTAGCCTACTGGCATGACCTAGAGAGATACAACCTACTGTAACCTACTGGCATGACCTAGAGAGTTACAACCTACTGTAGCCTACTGGCATGACCTAGAGATTTACAACCTACTGTAACCTACTGGCATGACCTAGAGAGATACAACCTACTGTAGCCTACTGGCATGACCTAGAGAGTTACAACCTACTGTAACCTACTGGCATGACCTAGAGAGTTACAACCTACTGTAACCTACTGGCATGACCTAGAGAGTTACAACCTACTGTAACCTACTGGCATGACCTAGAGAGATACAACCTACTGTAACCTACTGGCATGACCTAGAGAGTTACAACCTACTGTAGCCTACTGGCATGACCTAGAGAGATACAACCTACTGTAGCCTACTGGCATGACCTAGAGAGTTACAACCTACTGTAACCTACTGGCATGACCTAGAGAGATACAACCTACTGTAGCTTACTGGCATGACCTAGAGAGATACAACCTACTGTAACCTACTGGCATGACCTAGAGAGATACAACCTACTGTAACCTACTGGCATGACCTAGAGAGATACAACCTACTGTAGCTTACTGGCATGACCTAGAGAGATACAACCTACTGTAACCTACTGGCATGACCTAGAGAGTTACAACCTACTGTAACCTACTGGCATGACCTAGAGAGATACAACCTACTGTAGCTTACTGGCATGACCTAGAGAGATACAACCTACTGTAACCTAATGGCATGACCTAGAAAGCTAAAGTTTTTAAATTCCTGGATTTTAAATGAATATTTTCCATAATAATAATATCATTCTTCCTATCCACATGTGGGATTCCTTTCTTTTGTCGTTCTCTCTACACCAATAAGAGACAACTACTGTGGGATGTGATACAGCCTGGATTGGAACCTGGGACCTCTTGCACTGAGACTTAGACCACTGCGTCCGTGTGTGTTAACTTTTTAACTGTACTAGAATGCTTAAAAGGCAGCAAAACATTTTTATATCGGTTATTGGTTTTGTTTTTTTGGCATGGAAAATATTGGCCAAAAATGTAATATCGGTGCATCCCATTATTCTAAAATGGATTATATTATACATTTTTTCCTCATCAATCAATCAATACACAATACCCCACAATGCCATCACAATACCCCATAATGCCATCACAATACCCCATAATGCCATCACAATACCCCATAATGCCATCACAATACCCCATAATGACATCACAATACCCCATAATGACATCACAATACCCCATAATGCCATCACAGTACCCCATAATGCCATCACAATACCCCATAATGACATCACAATACCCCATAATGCCAAAGCAAAAACCGGTTTAGATTTTTTGCAAATGTATTAAAACTATTCCCCATGATAACTAATCTTAGTAATGTAAGATGTACGATCCCAGGATAACTAGTCTCAGAGTAATGTTAGATCCCAGGATAACTAGTCTCAGAGTAATGTTAGATCCCAGGATAACTAGTCTCAAAGTAATGTTAGATCCCAGGATAACTAGTCTCAGAGTAATGTAAGTCTCAGATAGTTTTAACCCATTACAGTCTAAGCCCTGTCTGAGGGGGAGGTTCTTCTAAGCTATATGGAATTGTTTTAAGAAGGTTTAAACAACATGAAGGGCTTCCCCTGTATTGTACTGTTTTAAGAAGGTTATACCAAGGATCGTTTTGCTATTTGATTTTGAACTGTAAGACCCATGGAAGTATCAACAAAAATGATTTGTCCATACTGCTGTAACCCATAGAACACCAGTAACATTCACAATATGGAACAACAGTAACCATAGTAACACATTGGATAACATTCACAACATGGAACAACAGTAACCGTAGTAACATTGTTTCCCCCAGAACATCTAAAGGAAGTTTGTTCTGAAGTGTCTGTCTTATATCTAAGAGATGTAAAAAAAATAGATATAATTTTTATATGTCTTTAACCCCCGTTTTTTTGTCACTTAAGTCTTTCCACATTTTGTTACGTTACAGCCTTATTCTACAATGGATTAAATAAATAAAAATCCTCATCAATCTACACACAATACCCCGTAATGACAAAGAGAAAATAGGTTTGGAGAAAAAATGTCACATTTATTAAAAATAAAAAACAGAAATACCTTATTTACGTAAGTATTCAGACCCTTTGCTATGAGACTTGAAATTGACCTCAGGTGCATACTGTTTCCATTGATCATTGTTGAGATGTTTCTACAACTTGATTGGAGTCCACCTGTGGTAAATTCAATTGATTGGACATGATTTGGAAAGGCACACACCTGTCTGGCTACCACAGCATTCTGAAGCGATACGCCATCCCATCTGGTTTGCGCTTAGTGGGACTATCATTTGTTTTTCAACAGGACAATGACCCAACACACCTCCAGGCTGTGTAAGGGTTATTTGACCAAAAAGGAGAGTGATGGAGTGCTGCACCAGATTATCTGGCCTTCACTATCACCTGACCTCAACCCAATTGAATGGTTTGGGATGAGTTGGACCACAGAGTGAAGGAAAGCAGCCAACAAGTGCTCAGCATATGTGGGAACTCCTTCAAGACTGTTGGAAAAGCATTCCAGGTGAAGCTGGTTGAGAGAATGCCAAGAGTGTGCAAAGCTGTCATCAAGGTGGCTATATTTTGAATTGTTTACCACTTTTTTTGGTTACTACATGATTCCAAATGTGTTATTTCATAGTTTTGATGTCTTCACTATTATTCTACAATGTAGATAAAATGGTAAAACAAATAATTATAACCCTTGAATGAGTAGGTGTGTCCAAACTTTTGACTGGTACTGTATATCTCATGAATGTTTTTGCATTCAGTTACATGAAGTCACTTTCTTACCACTTCTTCCATAGTCAAACATGTAAGGAAAGATTTTTTTAAATCAAAGGGGATGCTGTCAAATGTATTGAATTCAAATGGATTTACCCAGCCTACAAAGCACTACAGCCACTCTGTGATGACCAGTTCTGCTCTTTTATTGAGGGATCAAGTCTAGATTAAACTTCATAGGAAGACAGTTTTATCATGTGGAGGTTTCATTTAGGTCTGTGTTTAACGACATACTATGTGTGTCTTTGCAAGGAGAGAAACCAGACTGATACTCTGACAGCGGGAAGAGTCCTTCAGGGGAACCAGACCCAGAGACGCCCAAACCAGCGAGACAACACCACTGCTCCCACTGTGAAAATAGTTTTTGCTGGTTAGGGAACCTAAAACTGCATGAGAGGACACACACGGGAGAAAAGCCTTACCAATGCTCCCAGTGTAGAAAGAGTTTTAACTATGTTAACTAACCTGAAAAGGCATGAGAGAATACACACAGGAGAAAAGTATTTTCTGCTCCCAGTGTAAAAACAGATTTTCACGAATGGTGTACTTTAAAGCTCATGAGAGGATACAGAGGAGAAAAGTCTTTCCAATGTTCCCAGTGTGAAAAGGGTTTTACCTGGTCAAGTAGCCTGAAGGAGCATAAGAGGATAAACACGGTAAAAGTCCTACCACTGCTCTCTGTGTGGAAGAACATTCAGAGATCCTGAAATCAAATGAGAGAATAGAAAGGCTGTATTCTGACTTATATTTTTGACTGAGAATTTGTGTTTTTTGTTTGTGCCACATGAAATCATATTGTGTATGATTACACCTGTCTATATAATGTCCAACAGTTGACAATGCATGTCAGAGCAAACACCAAGCAAAGAGGTCGAATAAATTGTCCTTAGAGCTTCGAGACAGGATTGTGTCGAGGCACAGATCTGGGGAATGGTACCAAAAAATGTCTGCAACATTGAAAGTCCCCAAGAACAGTGGCCACCATCATTTTTTAATGGAAGAAGTTTGGAAGACTCTTCCTAGAGCTGGCCACCCGACCAAACTACGCAATCGGGGGAGAAGGGCCTTTGTCAGGGAGGTGACCAAGAACCCGATGGTTACTCTGACAGAGCTCTAGAGTTCCTCTGTTGAGATGGGAGAACCTTCCGGAAGGACAACCATCTCTGCAGCACTCCACCAATCAGACATTTGTGGTAGAGTGGCCAGACGGAAGCCACTCCTCAGTAAAAGGCACCTGACAGCCCGCTTGGAGTTTGCCAAAAAGGCACCTAAAGGACTCTCAGACCATGAGAAACAAGATTCTCTGGTCTGATGAAACCAAGATTGAACTCTTTGGCCTGAATGCCTTTTGGAAACCTCCAAGCTGGCTATCATGTGCCTTTTATTAAGGTATATACATATAGATATATATATATATAGTCTGTTCAACCTCTCTTTCGTATCGTCCGAGATTCCTAAATATTGTAAAGCTGCCATGGTCATCCCCCTCTTCAAAGGGGAAGACACTTCAGACCCAAACCTACAGACCTATATCCATCCTCCCCTGCCTTTCTAAGGTCTTCGAAAGCCAAGTTAACAAACAGATTACCGACCATTTCGAATCCCACCGTACCTTCTCCGCTATGCAATCTGGTTTCAGAGCTGGTCATGGGTGCACCTCAGCCACGCTCAAGGTCCTAAACGATATCAGAACCGCCATCGATAAAAGACAGTACTGTGCAGCCGTCTTCATCAACCTGGCCAAGGCTTTTGACTCTGTCAATCACCGTATTCTTATCAGCAGACTCAACAGCCGATAAGAATAACCTATCAATCAACAACCGATCGCTGCCCACACCCGCCCGACTAGCATCACTACTCTGCACGGTTCTTTCTTAGAATATGTGGACAACTATAAATATCTAGGTGTCTGGCTAGACTGTAAACTCTCCTTCCAGACTAATATTAAGCATTTCCAATCCAAAATTAAATCTAGAATTGGCTTCCTATTTCGCAACAAAGCCTCCTTCACTCACACTGCCAAACATACCCTCGTAAAACTGACTATCCTACCGATCCTTGACTTCGGCGATTTCATTTTCAAAATAGCCTCCAACACTCTACACAGCAAACTGGATGCAGTCTATCACAGTGCCACCCGTTTTGTCACCAAAGCCCCATATACCACTGCTCTCGTCGGCTGGCCCTCGCTACATATTCGTCGCCAAACCCACTGGCTCCAGGTCATCTATAAGTCTTTGCTAGGCTGCCTTAACTCAGATCACTGGTCACCATAGCAACACCCACCCATAGCATGCGCTCCAGGAAGTATATCTCACTGGTCATCCACAAAGCCAACAACCTACTTTGGCCACCTTTCCTTCCAGTTCTCTGCTGCCAATGACTGGAACGAAGTGCAAAAATTGCTGAAGTTGGAGACTTATATCTCCCTCACTAACTTTAAGCATCAGCTATCTGAGCAGCTTACCGATCGCTGCAGCTGTACACAGCCCATCTGTAAATAGCCCATCCAACTGCCTACCTCATCCCCATGTTTTTATTAAATTTTCTCGCTTTTGCACACCAGTATTTCTACTTGCACAACATCATCTGCACATCTATCACTCCAGTGTTAATATGCTAAATTGTAATTACTTTGCTACTATGGCCTATTTATTGCCTTACCTCCTTACTCCATTTGCACACACTGTATATAGATTTTTCTATTTTGTTATTGACTCTACGTTTGTTAATTCCACGTGTAACTCTGTTTTTTTGTCTCACTGCTTTGCTTTATCTTGGCCAGGTCGCAGTTGTAAATGAGAACTTGTTCTCGACTGGCCTACCTGGTTAAATAAAGATGAAATACAAAGAAATCTTAACTTTATTAGCAACACCCAAATGTATACTGTCATTAACGTGGTTCTTCAATAATTACACATAATTCTTAATACTGTAGCACACATTTATATTAAGCAGGACATTCAAACGAGCCTTACAATTATAATCCAAAGTAGTGTGAAATGTACTCATAATCAACCTGGAAATAGAGGTTACTCCCCTGAGTTTTCCCCCATTCACATTCAGAATACATTGTGAAAAACTAAAAGCTTTGCTCACCATTTTTGCTCCAGGCAGATATACTACATCCATAACTTGTGGTTTCCTCATTAGCAGATATACTACATCCATTACTATCGGTTTCCTCATTAGCAGGGAGGTGTTTCTGCAATCAAATTGTGTGCGCATCGCCCTTGTGCCGCAATTTTATTAAACACAGAAAAGGGCCTATATTGGAGACCAAAAGTCGTCTGGCACACTGCTTAGAGTTTCAACAACATGAATAACTTATTTCTACTCTACAATCATCGATGTTACTACTAAAATATGACTATTCTTGCTCATTTTGAGACAATTGTCAAATAATTTTAACATTCATTACAGACGTCAATTGTTGTACAACATCATGGCTACGCTGTTGGCATCACCTTTTACAGTGGATTTCCACTGTTGTGGGCCTTTAATCATCTGACTTTGTTGTTCGCACAGGAGAGATACGGGACTATAGTGGATCCTCTGGGGAGCCTCAACAACCTCATGATGCTGACAAGGCAGAGAAGAGTCTCTCCAGATCAGAACGCCTCAATAAACACCTGCAGAGATCCACAGGGAAGAGAACTCACTGCTGCTCTGACTGTGGGAAGAGATTCACCTCATCAGGCATTAAAATTCATCAAAGGATCCACACAGGAGAGAGAACTTATAGCTGTGATCAATGTGGGAAGAGTTTTACTAAATCTAGCAATCTGACATTACACCAGAGAACACACACAGGAGAGAAACCTTATAGCTGTGATCAATGTGGGAAGAGTTTTACTACATCTAGCAATCTGACTATACACCAGAGAATACACACAGGCGAGAAACCTTTTAGCTGTGGTCAATGTGGGAAGAGTTTTTGTCAATCTAGTGAACTGACAGTGCACCAGAGAACACACACAGGAGATAAACCTTATAGCTGTGGTCAATGTGGGAAGAGTTTTTGTCAATCTAGTGATCTGACAGTGCACCAGAGAACACACACAGGAGAGAAACCTTATAGCTGTGGTCAATGTGGGAAGAGTTTTACTACTTCTGGCTATCTGACTTTACACCAGAGAACACACACAGGAGAGAAACCTTATAGTTGTGGTCAATGTGGGAAGAGTTTTACTGCATCTGGCTCTCTGACATTGCACCAGAGAACACACACAGGAGATAAACCTTATAGCTGTGATCAATGTGGGAAGAGTTTTACTTCATCTAGCAATCTGACTATACACCAGAGAACACACACAGGAGAGAAACCTTATAGCTGTGATCAATGTGGGAAGAGTTTTACTTCATCTAGCAATCTGACTATACACCAGAGAACACACACAGGAGAGAAACCTTATAGTTGTGGTCAATGTGGGAAGAGTTTTTGTCAATCTAGTGAACTGACAGTGCACCAGAGAACACACACAGGAGATAAACCTTATAGCTGTGATCAATGTGGAAAGAGTTTTAGTCAATCTAGCAATCTGACATTACACCAGAGAACACACACAGGAGAGAAACCTTATAGCTGTGATCAATGTGGGAAGAGTTTTACTAGATCTAGCTATCTGACAGTGCACCAGAGAACACACTCAGGAGAGAAATCGTATAGCTGTGACCAGAGGTAATCTGATAAAAGATCTCTGACTAAACATCAGAAAATACATGAAGTAGTTGTTTCATGATATCAATGAATTAATGTCACAATGTAGAATGTTTTAACATTGTAGTAGGAGTATTTAAATGATGTCACAATGTAGAAGCCTAAATGTTTGTCCCCTGTTCTATTGATTTCAACATGATATGGATATTAGCCTCGGGGAAAATCCAGGCTCTGAATTGAAAGAGTACTATTTATGAGAGTACACATTATGTACACATTATTCCCAGATTCAGTGTGGTTTTTGAGCTGCTAGTTTTAACAGGACGTGCAACTTCATCTCCCTCCTGTCACATAAATGATTTTAGCATGATATCGATGAGTTATGACATAAGTGTTGCGTTCCTTTGTTTAGCGACCCCTACATTTAAATGCATTCCAACATCACGTACAACCTGATTTCCCCTCTAATCGATATCAGTGATTTATTGCTACTTGTCAAAACAGCGTTTTTGGTGCTTGTGCAGTTTACAAGGAGCTTGTTTAAAAAAATACAAGAAATATGATTATTGTGGCAGATGTTTGTGTAAATAGCACATGTTATGTTTAGGTTTTCAATTTATCCCAAACTGTTTCTGCATATTGGTTATTGATTTGGACACGTTAAAACTGTGTTTTGACATTGAGGCTATCCCACCTAGCACAATGTAATTGAAAAGACGTTGAAAATAAGACTATGCAATCAAAAAAAAAAAGTATATATTTTTTATTATACCACGCCTTACCATTAAGTTAATTATTGACAATACATATTAACAAAGGGGTGTCCAATTGGTTTTGATCATTCATATTTACAATTCATGTAACTTTTAGTAATCATAATTATTTATGCAATCAACGGACAATTTTCGGGTATAATTATATTGACATTGTTGCCCTTCTTTTAGAATAGCAGGGTTAATTCTCAGATGTGCCAAACCAAATGTACTAGAGCATGACATTGGGGACTGGGCCCCGATCCAACAACATGCCTATCGAGTGAATCCTGAAAAGAGAGAGAAGCTCCGCAGTGATTTGGAAAGTTACTATGGTTATTACATTTACATTACATTTAAGTCATTTAGCAGACGCTCTTATCCAGAGCGACTTACAAGTTGGTGCATTCACCTTATGATATCCAGTGGAACAACCACTTTACAATAGTGCATCTAACTCTTTTAAGGGGGGGGGGGGGGGGGGGGTTAGAAGGATTACTTTATCCTATCCTAGGTATTCCTTAAAGAGGTGGTGTTTCAGTTGTTTCCGGAAGGTGGTGATTGACTCCGCTGACCTGGCGTCGTGGGGGAGTTTGTTCCACCATTGGGGTGCCAGAGCAGCGAACAGTTTTGACTGGGCTGAGCGGGAGCTGTACTTCCTCAGAGGTAGGGAGGCGAGCAGGCCAGAGGTGGATGAACGCAGTGCCCTTGTTTGGGTGTAGGGCCTGATCAGAGCCTGAAGGTACGGAGGTGCCGTTCCCCTCACAGCTCCGTAGGCAAGCACCATGGTCTTGTAGCGGATGCGAGCTTCAACTGGAAGCCAGTGGAGAGAGCGGAGGAGCGGGGTGACGTGAGAGAACTTGGGAAGGTTGAACACCAGACGGGCTGCGGCGTTCTGGATGAGTTGTAGGGGTTTAATGGCACAGGCAGGGAGCCCAGCCAACAGCGAGTTGCAGTAGTCCAGACGGGAGATGACAAGTGCCTGGATTAGGACCTGCGCCGCTTCCTGTGTGAGGCAGGGTCGTACTCTGCGAATGTTGTAGAGCATGAACCTACAGGAACGGGTCACCGCCTTGATGTTAGTAGGAGTTATTGCAGGAGTTTCCTCTTGAAATCAGACATGTCCGTGTTAAGGACAACTTGGTTGCTGATTGTTTCAAGGGTGGGCAGTCATAGTTTTGCGTTTAGCCATTGCGTTGCCATGGATCACAATTTATTTTGACTGCACGTTTTTCCGTATTGGAGATGAGTTTTGTTTGGGCTCGTTCCAAGGGGACGAGAGTTCTAGAAGCTAGTGAGTTTTAGGAAGACGAGAGTTCTAGAAGCTAGTGAGTTTTAGTAAGACGAGAGTTTTTTTCAAAAAATAAGATTGTAGCAAATAAATATACTTAGAAATGTGTTTTTTTTCTTGTTTTTAATTGTTGACAGCCAGTAGACACCGTGTTTATATTGTAGAAGGTTAGCATTGTAGTTGATTATAATGTGAAATGGAAGTTGTTTTTTGTTGGTGGTGAGCAAACTTGTCCAACGAAAATATAGGATTTATTTGTTGTCTTAAGGGGGAAGGTGTTACAGGCTTCGGTTTTTCATTTATGTTTTGAGGTTGGACTTTAACACGTATAGCTCGTTAACACGTATAGCTCGTTAGCAGTTGGGCGCACTGATTGGTGTCACCTCGTTAGTCAATATGTGTTACACCTGTGTTGGCTTGTCCATCTCGTTAGTCAGAATGTGTTACACCTGTGTTGGCTTGTCCATCTTGTTCGGGTTGGATGTTGCATCCAATTGTTAATATTTTAATCAATGGATTTTCCTTAGGATGTTCATTAGTCTTTCAGTTGTTATTCTTCTGTTTTTTATCCTCTTATGTTTGTTGTGTACTAAATATTTCTGTTTATTTTCATTGTTTTTTCCTGTGAAGCCATTGTGTTGTGTAACGGATGTGAAATGGCTAGCTAGTTAGCGGGTACGCGCTAGTAGCGTTTCAATCAGTTAGTCACCTGCTCTGAAACCTAGAAGTAGTGTTGCCCCTTGCTCTGCAAGGGCCGCGGCCTTTGTGGAGCGATGGGTAACGATGCTTCGTGGGCGACCGTTGATGTGTGCAGAGGGTCCCAGGTTCGCGCCCGGGGCGAGGGGATGACGTAAAGTTATACTGTTACATTGCATCCATGTCTGAAATGTGCTGTATAAATAAAGCTTGATTTGAACATATTGTAGAAATTAACCCAATGACTGACAATCAACAGACTCTTGCTAAACCAATGAACAAATATGTGTAAAAGCAACACATATTTTGGTCCATCTTATGAAAAACATTGGAAGAAATACTGGGGCTATGGGATGTCATCCATACTGTGATGTGTTAAATCCACTATATGATCACAATGACTTTGATAGACATTTCAATTGTTTTTTTGTTAGTATATTATAGGGCAGATTAATGTAGAATTGCTGTGGGAGTGCTATTTATATCCCGTCACTACTGATCATTCATCCATACTGTGTGTGTCCCATCATTGCAGCTTTGGAAATAAATGAACTATCCATCCATTGCTCCTTCCTGTGTTGACTCACTGACTTGAGAGACCAGGAAGGTCACACTAGCTCGATAGGTTGATATCTAGCTCAAGCTTCACCTCATGCTTTTCATTAACTGTGTGGTTGTGTTATCTAGTGGGAACCCGTTAGCACGGTAGGCTCTGGTGCCTTCTTGCCGTGGGCTCAAAATGACAGAGGAAATCAACCTGCTTGCTCCTTTTTGTTTTTGTCAACTTTTCGATGGGGATGTTATGTTTGATACCGGAGGTACGAGGCCTTGAAAGCAATAAACTTCAAAGCAGTGTGCTGATGCCTGTATCACTTTATCAGCAGCACGTCATCAATGACGTCTGAAGCTTCGTTTCATCGAACAACCACCTGATTGGTTTGGTATTGGGATGGTTCGACACTGCAGGCGACTGCCAACTGACTGATTTACAAATCACCTTACATCATAAATAACTACTCATTATTATTTATAAATCAGTCAGCCAGTCACCGTTTACCCACAACGCAGCATGGATTTGATGCCCTCGAACACGGCCAGTGGTTTAATATATGACATAATGGCTACGCTGCTACGGCATGTGACTTCATCTATAAAATGTGGCTGTTCTAAATTCTGTGTCGCTCAAAGCCTTGAGTAACTAACCTATTTTTGCCACAATTGGCTGGAAAGCATCAATGCTTCAGGAAGTTTTGTTTCCCCATCACTACTTTTCAGCATGTTCTCTGTGAAGTAGACTATGGGAGTTTTGTAACTTTTAGCGCGCTAGCTGACTGACACCTGTAATCTTTATATTTTGGGGATTTTCCCTGCCATCATTCTGTTTGTCTCTTTTGATCTGCAGTTATGTTTTTAGTTGGGTTTTGTTAGTTGGGTTCTAACTGGTCTCCGGTAGTTGGGCTCTAGCTCGCTGACCATAGCTAGTTGACTAAATAGCTAATGTTAGCTGGCTGGCTAAGATAACTGCATATAGCTAACATTCTTTGATATTCGGTTAGATGGCGTTATGTATTTCCAAAACGTTGGTTTACTTCAATCACTCAAGTCATGAGGGCAAATGATTGGTTTAATATGAAGGTATACATTTGAAGATATTTCTGTTTGTAACGGCTTTCCTAAGAGGAGGAGGAGCAGGGATTGAACCAAAATGCAGCGTTGTAGTTCGACATATTATTTATTAAACAAAACAGAAAACACGACGAACACGAAACACTTGAGAATTTACAAAATAACAAACGCAGTCAACAGACCTGGACACGAACTTACATATAACACGAAGAACGCAATAACAGGAAAACTGACTACATAAAACGAACGAACAAACAAAACCGAAAACAGTCCCGTGTGGCGTAACATACACTTACACAGACACAGGAGACAACCACCCACAACAAACAGTGTGAAAACACCTACCTTAATATGACTCTCAATTAGAGGAAATGAAAAACACCTGCCTCTAATTGAGAGCCATATTAGGTCACCCTTTAAACCAACATAGAAACAGAAAACATAGACTGCCCACCCAAACTCACGTCCTGACCAACTAACACATACAAAACTAACAGAAAACAGGTCAGGAACGTGACACTGTTGTAGTTTACATCATAGGGAATAGGCTGGTCCTCCATATTACTTCACACCTGACTTTGGCATTCTTCTAAATTCTGATTGGTTTAATGTAATAAGGTGTAACTTTGCATTGGGACTTAAAACATATATTTCATTTGATATTTTATAAACATACACATACATATTACAACCTCATACAAACATTAACTACATCACACCTGCCCAGACCCACTAGAACACACCTCCATCTCCATTAACTACATCACACCTGACCCACTAGAACACACCTCCATCTCCATTAACTACGTCACACCTGCCCAGACCCACTAGAACACACCCCCATCTCCATTAACTACATCACACCTGCCCAGACCCACTAGAACACATCTCCATCTCCATTAACTACATCACACCTGTCCAGACCCACTAGAACACACCTCCATCTCCATTAACTACATCACACCTGCCCAGACCCACTAGAACACACCTCCATCTCCATTAACTACATCACACCTGCCCAGACCCACTAGAACACACCTCCATCTCCATTAACTACATCACACCTGTCCAGACCCACTAGAACACACCTCCATCTCCATTAACTACATCACATCTGTCCAGACCCACTAGAACACACCTCCATCTCCATTAACTACATCACACCTGCCCAGACCCACTAGAACACATCTCCATCTCCATTAACTACATCACACCTGTCCAGACCCACTAGAACACACCTCCATCTCCATTAACTACATCACACCTGCCCAGACCCACTAGAACACACCTCCATCTCCATTAACTACATCACACCTGCCCAGACCCACTAGAACACACCTCCATCTCCATTAACTACATCACACCTGCCCAGACCCACTAGAACACACCTCCATCTCCATTAACTACATCACACCTGCCCAGACCCACTAGAACACACCGCCATCTCCATTAACTACATCACACCTGCCCAGACCCACTAGAACACACCTCCATCTCCATTAACTACATCACACCTGCCCAGACCCACTAGAACACACCGCCATCTCCATTAACTACATCACACCTGTCCAGACCCACTAGAACACACCTCCATCTCCATTAACTACATCACACCTGCCCAGACCCACTAGAACACACCTCCATCTACATTAACTACATCACACCTGCCCAGACCCACTAGAACACAGCCAGCTCATTCATCAGCACCATTTATTTTCTCTCTGTCACTTTCAACTTTTAGATAATAAAGCATTTGACCTTTCTATTGAATTAACAACAGAGGATTGGTTGATTTCCAGGTTTAATTAAGTATAATATTTAAGATGAGTTATGAGAAAAGTATCGTCCAACTCTGAGGTATCTCACTTCACCCTCAAATGTCATGTTTGAAATATACAGACAGACAGATTAAAAGTACTTTAACATTGTATAACTGTACTTCTGACAGCCAACTTTCTAACTCCACCCATAACTTTATGACATCATAACATTCCCAGAAGGATTATTGAGTCATTGTTAGTTTTACACTGAAGACATGACTCTGCCGTTGTGCTGTAGAATTTGTGAATTTTGTCTCTTGTATAATAAGGGACTATCATTTGTCCCAACATCACAGGCCACAGACTTTGATGTAGTTAAAGACTTCCAAAAGTGTTTCCGCAGTTTAAGATCAACTGAGTTTTTTTAATGGGGTTTCTCCCTGTGCACCTGCCAATGTGAATCCTTTGAACGAGACAAGTTACCAGACAGGACATATTGCTAATGTTCTTCCCATTGATAACCTCAATGGCAATTAACTTGTGGGCGGTGGTGGTGATGACGTCCTATTCAATGACGTCGTCCATCGGGATCCCCCCCAAAAAAGAAGACGCTCTGGATTGATCACTGGAGTCAGATGTGAAGGAGGAGGTTGATCATCAGGAGTCAGATGTGAAGGAGGAGGTTGATCATCAGGAGTCAGATGTGAAGGAGGAGGTTGATCATCAGGAGCTGTGAAGGAGGAGGTTGATCATCAGGAGTCAGATGTGAAGGAGGAGGTTGATCATCAGGAGTCAGATGTGAAGGAGGAGGTTGATCATCAGTGAACCTCTAGGATTGTGGCTGGGCTGGCGTTTCCATTTCCAGCTTGGTTATATATTTTGATACATTGAATGTTGATATTGTGAACCTATGTTATATATTTGTACCTCCTGTTTCATGAAGTGATGTCACTAACTACTGCCCCTATATATACAATGCATTTGGAAAGTATTCAGACCCCTTCACTTTTTCCACATTTTGTTACAGTGCCTTATTCTAAAATGGATTAAATCATTTTTTCAATCTACACACAATACCCCATAATGACATCAAAAACAGGTTTTTAAAAATGATAAATTAAAAAATGTGATTTTCTTTCAAAAACAAGGACATTTCTAAGTGACCCCAAACTTTTGAATGGTAGTGTCCATCTACATGATGTATTGTTACACCATGTAGGAGCAGTATAGACCTAGTCTGTTCATTATATACATCTACATGATGTATTGTTACACCATGTAGGAGCAGTATAGACCTAGTCTGTTCATTATATATATCTACATGATGTATTGTTACACCATGTAGGAGCAGTATAGACCTAGTCTGTTCATTATATACATCTATATGATGTATTGTTACACCATGTAGGAGCAGTATAGACCTAGTCTGTTCATTATATACATCTACATGATGTATTGTTACACCATGTTGGAGCAGTATAGACCTAGTCTGTTCATTATATACATCTACATGATGTATTGTTACACCATGTAGGAGCAGTATGGACCTAGTCTGTTCATTATATACATCTACATGATGTATTGTTACACCATGTAGGAGCAGTATAGACCTAGTCTGTTCATTATATACATCTACATGATGTATTGTTACACCATGTCGGAGCAGTATAGACCTAGTCTGTTCATTATATACATCTCCATGATGTATTGTTACACCATGTAGGAGCAGTATAGACCTAGTCTGGTCATTATATACATCTATATGATGTATTGTTACACCATGTAGGAGCAGTATAGACCTACAGTAGCTAGCTGCTAATTTAGATGTAATATAACTTAATGAAACTGCCTTAAATGTGCTGTAGTAAACATTTTTTATCCGCACTAATCAATCAACACATTCCTGCCTTTGTATGTCTCAATATAATGGTATTATTTAATTCAATCCATTTAAAATAATCTTTGTCTGAAAATAAATTGTGATCCCCAACTGCGTTTCCCCTCCAGTCAGCAGACGGCGATGTGCGTCTTTCAGGCGACGCTGCCAGCGTGACGTATAATCTAGTGGACGGTTCTTCAGAAACAGCTCGTCAACCACCTCGGTAGCTTGCTAGCCAACATAGCCGAAAGATTCAAGCTATTTATACGCTTTCGGTGTATATTACCTACTGTGTTTTCGACACACATAGGTCGTATCTACTTGTTAACCTATTTAATATTACGTTATTTTGTATTAGTCAGCTATAGTAGCTGGCTGGTTTAGTTAGTACTAGCCTAGTCGCTAATGATAGCTAGCTAGCTAACATCCCCGACCATGAGGTCAGTAAACTTCTCCACTTCTGTTAAAGAAGAGGCGGTCTGCTGGACGGAGAAAGAAGCTCTGGGGCTGAACATTGTCGTGAAAGAGGAGAAGGAAGAAGAGGATGTCACTGTAAAACAAGAAGTAGAGGATGAGGCTGTTACAGTGAAAGAAGAAGAGAAAGACGTTTCAGTGAAAGAAGAGGAAGACGAGTTCAGAGTGAAAGAGGAAGAGGAGGATGCCGTTTTTGGAGTGAAGAAGGAAGGGGAGATGACTGTCACATTGAAAGATGAAGAGGTGGAGATAGGAGATCTGATTAACACCAGTAAGTACCGCCTTAAATGTGTTTTTAACTTTGGATATTCGGAGTTGGCTCGTCAATACCTCTTCAACGGAGGGCCCAGGATGATGACTGATATGTCTAGAATCAGACGACGTAGAGAACAAGCTACCCCTTGTTTTCTCCGTTCCGTTTCCAAAAAGTGACTTAACATATATATTTGAGAAGGGTCTATCTGCTGACCGCAGACTGGGGGGCACTGCATGTAGTGATTTTCATGTAGTGATGTTTTACTACACACCGTGCCCCCCAATAGTGCCATGTGAGAGTTGGGTTGGCTACACCAAAGATTATGGATATACTGACAAGATGTCTCTCCGCCCTAACAAGGGGAGTTGTTGCCCACAAAGCGGCACTGCGGGTTGTCTAGCTCCCGCCTATCCTTTCTTTGGATTGGTGGATTCATCTTATTATTGTAATCTATTGTTTATATTCTATGAGGGTTGTTGTCGTCAACCGCCTGTATTCAATGGAGAGAGATGCTAAGCTACTAGCATGAATATGCACCGCCTGTATTCAATGGAGAGAGATGCTAAGCTACTAGCATGAATATGCACCGCCTGTATTCAATGGAGAGAGATGCTAAGCTACTAGCATGAATATGCATAGCGATCTGGAGACAACTCCTATAGTGTTTTTATCAAAGTTGTCGGTATGTCACGTGTCTACATAACAACTTAGGCATTACGAAACTTCTGTTGGATCAAGTAAACCTCACGTAGCAAATAAGCCATTCATTTGGTTGTTGACCAAATTCGACACTTAACATATTGGGTTGATAATTGTTTCCACTTGGATACAACATACTGTAGCCGACTGTAACCTACTGGCATGACCTAGAGAGATACAATCTACTGTAGCCTACTGGCATGACCTAGAGAGATGCAACCTACTGTAGCCTACTGGCATGACCTAGAGAGATACAACCTACTGTAGCCTACTGGCATGACCTAGAGAGATACAACCTACTGTAACCTACTGGCATGACCTAGAGAGTTACAACCTACTGTAACCTACTGGCATGACCTAGAGCGTTACAACCTACTGTAACATACTGGCTTGACCTAGAGAGCTAAAGTTGTAAAATTCCTGGATTTTAAATGAATATTTTCCAGTAATAATGATAATTTGTATCTTCCTATCCACATGTGGGATCCCTCTCCTTTGTCGTCCTCTTAACACCAATAACAGAAAATTACTGTGGGACTCCCAATCACGGCCGGATGTGATACAGCCTGGATTCGAACCAGGGACTGTAGTGACACCTCTTGCACTGAGATGCAGTGGCTTAGACCGCTGCATCCGTGTGTGTGTTAACTATTAGAATGCTGTACTAGAATGCTTAAAAGGCCTTTAAAATTTTAAATATCGGTTATCGGTATCATTTTTTGGGGCAAGGAAAATATTGGATATTGGTATTGGCCAAAAATGTAATATCGGTGCATCCCTTTATTTTAAAATGTATCACAATACCCCATAATGACATCACAATACCCCATAATGACATCACAATACCCCATAATGCCAAAGCAAAAACAGGTTTAGGTTTTTTGCAAATGTATTGAAACTATTCCCCAGGATAACTAGTCTCAGAGTAATGTAAGATCCCAGGATAACTAGTCTCAGAGTAATGTAAGATCCCAGGATAACTAGTCTCAGAGTAATGTTAGATCCCAGGATAACTTGTCCTCCAAACTGTAAATAAATAATAAAATGTGTATCCTGGGTGTCAGACCCCCAACCCTCCAAACTGTAAATAAATAATAAAATGTGAATCCTGAATGTCAGACCCCCAACCCTCCAAACTGTAAATAAATAATAAAATGTGTATCCTGAATGTCAGACCTCCAAACTGTAAATAAATCATAAAATGTGTCTCCTGGATGTCAGACCCCCAACCCTCCAAACTAAATAAATAATAAAATGTGTCGCCTGGATGTCAGACCCCCATCCCTCCAAACTGTAAATAAATAATAAAATGTGTCTCCTTGGCAACATTAGAACCTCGGTACGTTTACTGTGTACTGGGTCGAGACAAAGGAATGATGTAAACAAATAATCCAAAATATTTTTGTCAATGAGACAGTATATAAACAAAGGAATGACCGAACCCCCTTTGGTGACTGAATGCTTGTAAGGAAAACTAGATGATCAAAACATTAGATCACATCAAATAAGCCTGAGTGGTTTCACCTCCTCCCAGACTATACTGGATACTACAGTTATAACTATACACAGTTATACAGGATACTACAGTTATACAGGATACTACAGTTATACAGGATACTACAGTTATACAGGATACTACAGTTATAACTATACACAGTTATACAGGATACTACAGTTATAACTATACATAAGGTATACAGGATACTACAGTTATACAGGATACTACAGTTATAACTATACATAGTTATACAGGATACTACAGTTATACAGGATACTACAGTTATAACTATACATAGTTATACAGGATACTACAGTTATACAGGATACTACAGTTATAACTATACATAGTTATACAGGATACTACAGTTATAACTATACATAGGTATACAGGATACTACAGTTATAGAGGATACTACAGTTATAACTATACATAGTTATACAGGATACTACAGTTATACAGGATACTACAGTTATAACTATACATAGGTATACAGGATACTACAGTTATAACTGTAAATACAGTAGGGGAAGAGGTAGTTGTTTGGGCTAAATTAAAGATGGGCTATGTACAGGTGCAGTAATCTGTGAGCTACTCTGACAGCTGGTGCTTAAAGCTAGTGGGGGAGATAAGCGTTTCCAGTTTCAGAGATTTTTGTAGTTCGTTCCAGTCATTGGCAGCAGAGAAGTATGCTCCAGGAAGTATATCTCACTGGTCATCCCCAAAGCCAACACCTACTTTGGCCGCCTTTCCTTCCAGTTCTCTGCTGCCAATGACTGGAACGAATTGCAAAAATCGCTGAAGTTGGAGACTTATATCTCCCTCACTAACTTTAAGCATCAGCTATCTGAGCAGCTTACCGATCGCTGCAGCTGTACACAGCCCATCTGTAAATAGCTCATCCAACTGCCTACCTCATCCCCATGTTTTTATTTACTTTTTTTGCTCACACCAGTATTTATATATTATATATGTTATATGTTACAGTCACATATATTCTACTTGCACATCATCATCTGCACATCTATCACTCCAGTGTTAATGCTAAATTGTAATTACTTTGCTACTACGGCCTATTTATTGCCTCTGTACTCCATTTGCACACACTGTATATAGATGTTTCTATTGTGTTATTGTCCTTTAGTTTATCCCAACTCTGTTGTTTTTGTGGCACTGCTGTGCTTTATCTTGGCCAGGTTGCATTTGTTAATGAGAGCTTGTTCTCAGCTGGTTAAATAAAGGTGAGAAAGAAAATGGAGGAATTGTTCATGACGTCCTCCAGTGATTAAAAAAATAAATAAACGTTTCCTGTTGAAAAGTGATATATAAATACATTAAAGTATAAACACACTAAAGGGAAACAAATAAATGTTTTGAGCAAAATAGTGTTTTTTTAGACAACTGCAAACTAGAAGGAGTGAGTGATGTCATAGTAAGGCCTTCAAGGAGTTGGCTTGATGGGAAGTCGTGATGTCATCCAAAGGAGACTGATCTTCATGTGAATATTCACTATTCTTTTTTAAATCCTTCCTGTTCTGTCAAGTTGGTTGTTGATCATTGCTAGAAAGCCATTTTCAAGTCTTTCCATAGACTTTCAAGACGATTTAAGTCCAAACTGTAACTAGGCCACTCAGGAGCATTCAATGTCATCTTGGTAAGCTCCTCCAGTGTAGATTTGGCCTTGTGGTTTAGGTTATTTTCCTGTTCCTACAGTTTTTTGTATTCAGATCTCTAAAATACACTCTACCTACGTAACATTTTGTGGCTCCTTATGTTACGCTGGGAAAACAGTTTTCATGGGCACAGAAATCCTAAATAATTTCAGAGTTTGCTAAATCCAATGGTTCTAACCGAGAGTCACCTTAACTTTATTGACAACACCCAAATGGATACTGTCATTAATGTGGTTCTTCAATAATTACACATAATTCTTAATACTGTAGCTGTTTAGTTAGTCACATGTTCAACTATCATCAGCTGATCCAGGAAATCATTTTCTGAATGACAGTCACATGATAAATATCACAACATGCAACAACAACCAAAGTGCTTCTTCATTCATTACTCTGGTAAAGACAGTTATGCTGTGCTCCATGTTGGATCCAACATCCCTAACAAATTGATGTTTATAATGTTATAATGTTATTGTCTGCTTGATTTATAATAGGGTCTGATTGATTTACAGTAGGGTCCCGTTAGTCTGTTTGGACACGGAGATACTTAGCTCATAATGTGTAGAGAACTGTTCCTTGATGGATAGGCTATTGTACAACACACAGAGATATTTTCCTTTATTCAGGACATTTAGAATGACAACACATTACAGAGTAGCCTAGTGTATTATAGTCCTAGGTCTATGTTGTTGTTAGGTGGAGTTATGGGTCCTACAGTAGGTCTATGTTGTTAGGTGAAGTTTTGGGTCCTACAGTAGGTCTATGTTATTGTTAGGTGAAGTTATGGGTCCTACAGTAGGTCTATGTTATTGTTAGGTGAAGTTATGGGTCCTACAGTAGGTCTATGTTGTTGTTAGGTGAAGTTATGGGCCAATTTGTGAAACACTTAATGTACAAACCCTCAGTTTCAGGCTGATGGCAAAGCTAGCTAAAGAGCATTTTACTGGTTGAAGTGTTTTATAAGTATAAAGCAGTTGATTTGCGGCAATAACACAAACATATTAAGCAGGTGATTCAAGCGAGCCTTACAATTATAATCCAAAAGTAATGTGAAATGCACTTATAAGCAACCTGTAAATGGAGGCAATTTTTGCTGTCAGCCTATGAGAACTCCCCTGAGTTTTCCCCCACGGTGGTGAATTAGTGAATCGACACAGAGCTTAATGTGAGTTTCCTTGAGTAGCACTCCTGATCTTGCGCTGTAATATTCAGAATACATTGTGGAAAACTAAAATCTTTGCTCACCATTTTTGTTCCAGGCAGATATACTACATCCATAACTAGTGGTTTCCTCATTAGCAGATATACTACATCCATAACTAGTGGTTTCCTCATTACCAGATATACTACATCCATAACTAGTGGTTTCCTCATTAGCAGGGAGGTGTTTCTGCAATTAAATTGTGTGTGCATCGCCCTCGTGCCGCAATTTTAGCAAACACATAAAGGGGCCATTTTTGGAGATCAAAGCTTGTCTGGCACACTGCTTAGGTTTGACTGTCTTAAGACAATTGTAAAATAATTTAACAGACCTCTGGGCATCACCTTTTACCTCAAATACACAGTGGATTTCTGCTGTTGCAGGCCTTTAACCATCTGTCTGACCTTGTTGTTCACACAGGAGAGAGATGTGACTATCGTGGATCCTCTGGGGAGCCTCGACAACATCATGGGGCAGAGAAAAGTCTCTCCAGATCAGAACTCCTCAAGAAACACCAGCAGAGGCCCACAGGGAGGAAATCTATTTGCTGCTCTGACTGTGGGACACGTTGCAAATCTTCATCAGAACTTAAAATACACCAGAGAACACACACAGGAGAGAAACCTTATAGCTGTGATCAATGTGGGAGGAGTTTTACTCAGTCAGGCTCCCTGAAATCACACCATAGAACACACACAGGAGAGAAATCTTATAGCTGTGATCAATGTGGGAAGAGTTTTACTACATCTAGCAATCTGACTGCACACCAGAGAACACACACAGGAGAGAAACCATATAGCTGTGATCAATGTGGGAAGAGTTTTGCTAAATCTAGCCATCTGACTACACACCAGAGAACACACACAGGAGAGAAACCTTATAGCTGTGATCAATGTGGGAAGAGTTTTACTACTTCTGGCTATCTAACTATACACCATAGAACACACACAGGAGAGAAACCATATAGCTGTGATCAATGTGGGAAGAGTTTTTCTTCTTCTAGCTATCTAACTATACACCAGAGAACACACACAGGAGAGAAACCATATAGCTGTGATCAATGTGGGAAGAGTTTTACTCAGCCAAACAGCCGGAATATACACAAGCGGACACACACAGGGGAAGAGATACTCTGATTAAAGATCTCTGATTAAACATCAAATACAAGGAGTTGTTTCATGATATCAATGAAATAATGTCACAATGTAGAATGTTTTAATGATGTCACAATGTAGAATGTTTTAACATTGTAGTAGGACTATTTTAATGTCACAATGTAGAAGCCTAAACATTTGTCCCTGTTACACTTCCCACGTTGGTGACCCACTTGAATCAAAATGCAACACTTCAAAATGTAGCGATCTGTTTTCTACAAATTGTCCTCTAATCAGGGATGTACACATTACTCCCAGATTCCGTGTGGTTTTTGAGCTGTTAGTTTTAACAGGACGTGCAACCTCATCTCCCTCCTCTCGCACAAATTATTTTAGCATGATATTGGTGAGTTATGACAAATAAGTGTTGTGTTCCTTTGTTTAGTGACCCCTACATTTAAATGCATCACTCCAAAATGTAGCTGACTGTCTTCTGCAGGTTGTCCTCTAACCAGTGAGGTAAAATATATCTCCCATTTCCATGTGTTTTTTTAGTTGTGTTAGTTTCCATATCACATACAACCTAATTTCCCCCCTAATCGATATCAGTAGTTTATTGCTACTTGTCAAAACAACAGCGTTTTTGGTGCTTGTGTCCATGGTGAGGACAACTTGGTTTCTGATTGTCTCAAGGTTGGCAGTCAAAAAGTTTTGCGTTTAGCCAGTGAGTTGCCATGGATCTTATTTTGACTGCATGTTTTTCTGTTTTTGGAGATGAGTTTTGTTTGGGCTCGTTCCAAGTGGACGACAGTTCTAGAAGCAAGTGAGTTTTAGGAAGACGAGAGTTCTAGAAGCTAGTGGGGAAGCACGTAGGACGTGAATGTTTCTGTTCTATATGGTACCAGGGAGAGATGACCTCAGGGCCAGACCCTGGTCTCTACACAAAGAGTACTGTTTTTACAGCAGATACTGTCTGCTGAGAATTATAACTATCTTTGATTCAAATCTAAACCTTGTGACCCGTTCTGTACATCTATTATCGGTCATGTAGGTTGAAAGGAGAGTATCTTGGCTATAAAAGACCTTTGTACTTTTGTCCTGTGGGTCGACCAGCCATCATTATCGTAGAGCCTTCAATTGATTCACTTTATATGTGTACGTTGTATTGACCTGCTCCCTTATTTAGAAGTGAATACAGATTTAGTTAAAGAATAACTCTGACTTGTGTGATAAGTTTCTCTCCTCATTTGATATTAAAGAAGTTAACCACCACATTTGGCGATGGGGATGTTAATCTTCACTTGGTGACCTGGCTCCTGACGACCTGGGTAACTGACCTGGCTCCTGACAACCTGGGTAAATGACCTGGCTCCTGACGACCTGGGTAAATGACCTGGCTCCTGATGACCTGGGTAAATGACCTGGGTAAATGACCTGGCTCCTGACGACCTGGGTAAATGACCTGGGTAAATGGTACACGAGGGATCCCTCAAACTTGGGATCTCAGGGAGACCAAACTTCGGCAACAGAGCAGATGGACCCACCTTTGATCTGAGAGGCAGCGAGCCGAGTGGATACCACATCTCAAACGTAGTGGAGTTTTTAGAAAAGCCTCGTAGGCTTTGAGTGTGTATTCCTGTGTGAGGGGGACACCTTGGAGGTGTAAACAGGGCCCAGGCAGCTATGTGAACTGGATGAAAACTAGAATCTGTGTTTACTAGTTAAGACCATGTATGATATAGTGTAAGGTGCACCTGTAATTATTCCCAGTATGAGAGGAGTTGCTAGATTTATACAGCCAGTAGACACTATGTTAATATTGTAGAAGCATTGTAGTTGATTATGTGAAATGAAAGTTGTTTTCTGTCAGTGGTGAGCAAACTGGTCCAACAAAAACATAGGATATATTTGTTTTCTTAAGGGGGAAAGTGTTACAGGCTTTGGTTTTTCCATTTATGTTTTGAGGTTGGACTTTAGCACGTCTAGCTCGTTAGCACGTCTAGCTCGTTAGCACGTAGGACGCACTGATTGGTGTCACCTCGTTAGTCAAATCAAGTTTATTTTATATAGCCCTTCGTACATCAGCTAATATCTCGAAGTGCTGTACAGAAACCCAGCCTAAAACCCCAAACAGCAAGCAATGCAGGTGTAGAAGCACGGTGGCTAGGAAAAACTCCCTAGAAATGCCAAAACCTAGGAAGAAACCTAGAGAGGAACCAGACTATGAGGGGTGGCCAGTCCTCTTCTGGCTGTGCCGGGTGGAGATTATAACAGAACATGGCCAAGATGTTCAAATGTTCATAAATGACCAGCATGGTCAAATAATAATCAGGAGTAAATGTCAGTTGGCTTTTCATAGCCGATCATTAAGAGTATCTCTACCGCTCCTGCTGTCTCCTGCTGTCTAGAGAGTTGAAAACAGCAGGTCTGGGACAGGTAGTACGTCCGGTAGACAGGTCAGGGTTCCATAGCCGCAGGCAGAACAGAACAGTCAGTATGTGTTACACCTGTGCTGGCTTGTCCATCTCGTTAGTGGGAAGGTGTTTCACCTGAGCTGGTCCAGGTTCTATTTTTAAGAGTGTCTGGCCCAGTGCTCCTGTTGTCTTGATAGATGTGGAGAGTCAACACCTTTAGTTGCTCCACCTTTTTGGTTTGCTTCCTGTCTGTAAGTTTGTTGTGAGTTTTTCTTTTGTTTGCCTCTTGGGCAGATTTAGTGGGTCTCATGGTGGTTGTCTTTTAGGTCCCAGTTGTTGTTACTAGTCAATTTTCAGTGGACACCACCATAGTGTCTTTCAGAACCCCTCCTAAAAAAACAAGTTATATTTTGGGTTGGATATTGCATCCAATTAATATTTTAAACAATGGCATTTCTTTACAATGCTCATTAGTCTTTCAGTTTTTCTTCTGGTTTTTTCTCTTAAGTTTGTACTAAATATCTCTTTATTTTCGTTGTTTTTTCCTGTGAAGCCATTGTGTTGCATCCATGTCTGAAATGTGCTGTATAAATTAAGCTTGATTTGATTTGAACATATTGCAAAACAAATTAACCCAATGACCGACCAATCAACAGACTCTTGGTCCATCTTGGTATGAAAATCAGTCTCAATCCCACTTTTCAAGCCTGCTGAAGGCGTGGTGGAGTGGTAAACACCACCCCCGGCTCTACCAGGGGCTTGAGGTGGTCTCCCACAGCTCTGCTGGTGGAGTGGTAAACACCACCCCCGGCTCTACCAGGGGCTTGAGGTGGTCTCCCACAGCTCTGCTTATGTCATGTTCTGTGGCCTTGCTGTTCCATTTCTTGACTGCCCCTGTAACATAGAAAGACATTTAGTCATATTATATAAAACACTCAAACACAGTAAATGATATGGAGCATCTATGGCTTCAGTTACACCTGGCACCTAAATGTGACATCTGATCACTCCAAGCTGCATTAGGTTCAGATCTACCAGGATGGACCTTTGACATAGTCTGGACGCAGTCAGGCCACCGAATATGCATAAGCAATGTCAAAAGATGAGTGAGGAAAAGTACATTTTACACAAGTGACCTTCATAATAATTTAAATGTTATTTGTCACATATGTATGTTATTGCGGGTGTAGTTAAATGCTTGTGTTTCTAGCTCCAACAGTGCAGTAATATCTAACCAAATGCTTGTGTTTCTAGCTCCAACAGTGCAGTAATACCTAACTAAATGCTTGTGTTCCTAGCTCCAACAGTGCAGTAATATCTAACTAAATGCTTGTGTTCCTAGCTCCAACAGTGTAGTAATATCTAACTAAATGCTTGTGTTCCTAGCTCCAACAGTGCAGTAATATCTACCAATGTCACCACAAATACCTAATACACACAAATATAAGTAATGGAATAAGAATACATCAAATCAAATGTATTTATATTTATATAGCCCTTCTTACATCAGCTGATATCTCAAAGTCCTGTATAGAAACCCAGACTAAAACCCAAACAGCAAGCAATGCAGGTGTAGAAGCACGGTGGCTTGGAAAAACTCCCTAGAAAGGCCAAAACCTAGGAAGAAACCTAGAGAGGAACCAGGCTATGAGGGGTGGCCAGTCCTCTTCTGGCTGTGCCGGGTGGAGATTATAACAGAGCATGACCAAGATGTTCATAAATGACCAGCATGGTCAAATAACAATAATCACAGTAGTTGTCGAGGGTGCAACAGGTCAGCATCTCAGGAGTAAATGCTCCTGCTGTCTCTAGAGAGTTGAAAACCGCAGGTCTGGGACAGGTAGCACGTCCGGTGAACAGGTCAGGTTTCCATAGCCGCAGGCAGAACAGCTGAAACTGGAGCAGCAGCACGGCCAGGGGACAGCAAGGAGTCATCATGCCAGGTAGTCCTGAGGCATGGTCCTAGGGCTCAGGTTCTCAGAGAGAGAGAAAGAAAGAGAGAAATAAGGAGAGCATACTTAAATTGACACAGGACACCGGATAAGACAGGAGAAATAGTCCAGATATAACAGACTGACCCTAGCCCCCCGACACAAACTACTGCAGCATAAATACTAGAGGCTGAGACAAGAGGGTTCAGGAGACACTGTGGCCCCATCCGATGATACCCCCAGACAGGGCCAAACAGGCAGGATATAACCCCACCCACTTTGCCAAAGCACAGCCCCCACACCACTAGAGGGATATCTTCAACCACCAACTTACCATCCTGAGACAAGGCCGAGTATAGCCCACAAAGATTTACGCCACGGCACAACCCAAGGGGGACGCCAACCCAAACAGGAAGACCACGTCAGTGACTCAACCCACTCAAGTGACGCACCCCTCCTAGGGACGGCATGGAAGAGCACCAGTAAGCCAGTGACTCATATATATATATATATAAATATATGGACAAGCAATGTCAGAGCGGCATAGACAGATACAGTAGAATAGGATAGAATACAGTATATACATATGAGATGAGTAATACATAGACTAAGATACAGTAGAATAGAATAGAATACAGTATATACAGATGAGATGAGTAATACATAGACTAAGATACAGTAGAATAGGATAGAATACAGTATATACATATGAGATGAGTAATACATAGACTAAGATACAGTAGAATAAGATAGAATACAGTATATACATATGAGATGAGTAATACATAGACTAAGATACAGTAAAATAGGATAGAATACAGTATATACATATGAGATGAGTAATGCCAGATATGTAAACATGCAGGAGATCCACGAAGGAAAGACAGTGATGGTGCTCAGTGACGTTGTTGCAAATGGTGGGGAACAACCAATTAAAATGGTAAAACGTTTGAGTTCATTTTGTCCTGACATGGTCACTTTGCCTACTGTTTATTGCCACGTTGGGATGCAACCTTTGTTTGTTGTCATTTTT
The DNA here is from genome assembly GCF_016432855.1 of Salvelinus namaycush. Classification (NCBI taxonomy): domain Eukaryota; kingdom Metazoa; phylum Chordata; class Actinopteri; order Salmoniformes; family Salmonidae; genus Salvelinus; species Salvelinus namaycush. The sequence goes on from NW_024061245.1 coordinate 92,969, forward strand.
TTTTTTTTTTTAATCATTTTACCCCCGTTTTTCCCCCCAATTTCGATCTTGTCTCATCGCTGCAACTCCCCAACGGGCTCAGGAGGCGAAGGTCGAGTCATGCGTCCTCTGAAACATGACCCGTCAAACCGCGCTTCTTAACACCTGCCCGCTTAACCCGGAAGCCAGCTGCACCAATGTGTAGGAGGAAACACCGGGCGACGCTTGGCCAATTGTGTGCCGCCCTATGGAACTCCCGATCACGGCAGGTTGTGGTACAGCCCGGGATCGAACCCGGGTGACACCTCTAGCACTGCCATGCAGTACCTTAGACCGCTGCACCACTCTGGTCTATAGTGACACCTCTAACACTGTGATCTAGTACCTTAGACTGCTGCACCACTCGGGTCTATAGTGACACCTCTAACACTGTGATACAGTACCTTAGACTGCTGCACCACTCGGGTCTATATAAAAACACTTATCTCCCTCACTAGCTTTAAGCACCAGCTGTCAGAGCAGCTCACAGATTACTGCACCTGTACATAGCCCATCTATAATTTAGCCCAAACAACTACCTCTTTCCCTACTGTATTTATTTATTTATTTTGCTCCTTTGCACCCCATTATTTTTTATTTCTACTTTGCACATTCTTCCACTGCAAATCTATCATTCCAGTGTTTTACTTGCTATACTTGCTTGATATTGTATTTACTTCGCCACCATGGCCTTTTTTTTGCCTTTACCTCCCTTATCTCACCTCACTTGCTCACATTATATATAGACTTATTTTTCTACTGTATTATTGACTGTATGTTTGTTTTGCTCCATGTGTAACTCTGTGTTGTTGTATGTGTCGAACTGCTTTGTTTTATCTTGGCATGGTTGCAGTTGTAAATGAGAACTTGTTCTCAACTGAACGACCTGGTTAAATAAAGGAGAAATAAATAACACATAATAATACAAAAATGTAGCAGCAGTATAGACCTAGTCTGTTCATTATATACATCTATATGATGTATTGTTACACCATGTAGGAGCAGTATAGACCTAGTCTGTTCATTATATACATCTACATGATGTATTGTTACACCACGTAGGAGCAGTATAGACCTAGTCTGTTCATTATATACATCTACATGATGTATTGTTACACCATGTAGGAGCAGTATAGACTTAGTCTGTTCATTATATACATCTACATGATGTATTGTTACACCATGTAGGAGCAGTATAGACCTAGTCTGTTCATTATATACATCTACATCATGTATTGTTACACCATGTAGGAGCAGTATAGACCTAGTCTGTTCATTATATACATCTACATGATGTATTGTTACACCATGTAGGAGCAGTATAGACCTAGTCTGTTCATTATATACATCTACATGATGTATTGTTACACCATGTAGGAGCAGTATAGACCTAGTCTGTTCATTATATACATCTACATGACGTATTGTTACACCATGTAGGAGCAGTATGGACCTAGTCTGTTCATTATATACATCTACATGATGTATTGTTATACCATGTATGAGCAGTATAGACCTAGCCTGTTCATTATATACATCTACATGATGTATTGTTACACCATGTAGGAGCAGTATAGACCTAGTCTGTTCATTATATACATCTATATGATGTATTGTTACACCATGTAGGAGAAGTATAGACCTACAGTAGCTAGCTGCTAATTTAGATATAGTATAAATTAATGAAACTGCCTTAAATATGCTGTGGTAAACATTTTTTATTCGCACTAATCAATCAACACATTCCTGTCTTTGTATGTCTCAATATAATAGTATTATTTAATTAGATCCATTTCCAATAATCTAAAATCCATCTAAAATAATCTTTGTCTGAAAATAAAATATGATCCTCAACTGCGTTTCCCCTCCAGTCAGCAGACGGCGATGTGCGTCTTTCAGGCGACGCTGCCAGCGTGACGTATAATCTAGTGGACGGTTCTTCATAAACAGCTCGTCAACCACCTCGGTAGCTTGCTAGCCAACATAGCCGAAAGATTCAAGCTATTTATACGCTTTCGGTGTATATACGCTACTGTGTGTTAGCCACACTTCTGTTGTATCAACTTGTTAACCTATTTAATTGAATATTACGTTATTTTGTATTAGTCAGCTATAGTAGCTGGCTGGTTAAATTAGCACTAGCCTAGTCGCTAATGATAGCTAGCTAGCTAACATCCCCGAACATGAGCTCCCTAAACTACTCCTCTCCTGCTAAAGAAGATGAGGTCTGCTGGACGGAGAAAGGAGGTCTGTGGCTGAACGTTGTCGTGAAAGAGGAGAAGGAAGAAGAGGATGTCACAGTAAAAATAGAAGTAGAGGGTGCGGCTGTTACAGTGAAAGAAGAAGAGAAAGACGTTTCAGTGAAAGAAGAGGAAGACTCGCTAAATTCGTTTTTTACTTTGGATATTCGGAGTTGGCTCGTCAATACCTCTTCAACGGAGGGCCCAGGATGATGACTGATATGTCTAGAATCAGACGACTAGAGAGCAAGCTACCCCTTGTTTTCTCCGTTCCGTTTCCAAAAAGTGACTTAACATATATATTTGAGAAGGGTCTATCTGCTGACCGCAGACTGGGGGGCACGGCATGTAGTGATTTTCATGTAGTGATGATTTACTACACACCGTGACCCCCAATAGTGCCATGCGAGAGTTGGGTTGGCTACACCAAAGATTATGGATATACTGACAAGATGTCTCTCCGCCCTAACAAGGGGAGTCGTTGTCCACAAAGCGGCACTGTGGGTTGTCTAGCTCCCGCCTATCCTTTCTTTGGATTGGTGGATTCATCTTATAATTGTAATCTATTGTTTATATTCTATGAGGGTTGTTGTCGTCAACCGCCTGTATTCAATGGAGAGAGATGCTAAGCTACTAGCATGAATATGCACCGCCTGTATTCAATGGAGAGAGATGCTAAGCTACTAGCATGAATATGCACCGCCTGTATTCAATGGAGAGAGATGCTAAGCTACTAGCATGAATATGCATAGCGATCTGGAGACAACTCCTATAGTGTTTTTATCAAAGTTGTCGGTATGTCACGTGTCCACATAACAACTTAAGCATTACAAAACTTCTGTTGGATCAAGTAAACCTCACGTATCAAATAAGCCATTCATTTTTGTTGTTGACCAAATTTGACACTTTCCACATTGGGCTGATAATTGTTTCCACTTGGATACAACCTACTGTAACCTACTGGCATGACCTAGAGAGTTACAATCTACTGTAACCTACTGGCATGACCTAGAGAGATACAACCTACTGTAACCTACTGGCATGACCTAGAGAGATACAACCTACTGTAACCTACTGGCATGACCTAGAGAGATACAACCTACTGTAACCTACTGGCATGACCTAGAGAGATACAACCTACTGTAGCCTACTGGCATGACCTAGAGAGATACAACCTACTGTAGCCTACTGGCATGACCTAGAGAGTTACAACCTACTGTAGCCTACTGGCATAACCTAGAGAGATACAACCTACTGTAAACTACTGACCTAGAAAGCTAAAGTTATAAAAAAATGTTTTCCAGTAATAATGATAATTTGTATCTTCCTATCCACATGTGGAATCCCTCTCCTTTGTCGTCCTCTCTACACCAATAACAGACAACTACTGTGGGACTCCCAATCACGGCCGGATGTGATACAGCCTGGATTCGAACCAGGGACTGTAGTGACACCTCTTGCACTGAGATGCAGTGGCTTAGACCGCTGCATCCGTGTGTGTGTTAACTATTAGAATGCTGTACTAGAATGCTTAAAAGGCCTCTAAAATTTTAAATACCGGTTATCGGTATCGTTTTTTGGGGCAAGGAAAATATTAGATATCGGTATTAGCCAAAAATGTAATATCGGTGCATCCCTTTATTCTAAAATGTTTCACAATACCCCATAATGACATCACAATACCCCATAATGACATCACAATGCCCCATAATGCCAAAGCAAAAACAGGTTTAGGTTTTTTGCAAATGTATTGAAACTATTCCCCAGGATAACTAGTCTCAGAGTAATGTAAGAACCCAGGATAACTAGTCTCAGAGTAATGTAAGATCCCAGGATAACTAGTCTAAGAGTAATGTAAGAACCCAGGATAACTAGTCTCAGAGTAATGTAAGATCCCAGGATAACTAGTCTCAGAGTAATGTAAGATGCATGGAAAAAGAAGCTGAAAAGAATAACAGAACGGCACCATTAGAACTAAAATGTGTATCCTGAATGTCAGACCCCCAACCCTCCAAAGTGTAAATAAATAATACATTGTGTATCCTGGATGTCAGACCCCCAACCCTCCAAACTAAATAAATAATACAATGTGTATCCTGGATGTCAGACCCCCAACCCTCCAAACTGTAAATAAATAATAAAATGTGTCTCCTGGATGTCAGACCCCCAACCCTCCAAACTGTAAATAAATAATAAAATGTGTCGCCTGGATGTCAGACCCCCAACCCTCCAAACTGTAAATAAATAATAAAATGTGTCTCCTGGATGTCAGACCCCCAACCCTCCAAACTGTAAATAAATAATAAAATGTGTCTCCTGGATGTCAGACCCCCAACCCTCCAAACTGTAAATAAATAATAAAATGTGTCGCCTGGATGTCAGACCCCCAACCCTCCAAACTGTAAATAAATAATAAAATGTGTCTCCTGGATGTCAGACCCCCAACCCTCCAAACTGTAAATAAATAATAAAATGTGTCTCCTGGATGTCAGACCCCCAACCCTCCAAACTGTAAATAAATAATAAAATGTGTCTCCTGGATGTCAGACCCCCAACCCTCCAAACTGTAAATAAATAATAAAATGTGTCTCCTTGGCAACAGTAGAACCTCAGCACGTTTACTGTATATGTCGAGACAAAGGAATGATGTAAACAAATAATCCAAAATATTTTTGTCAATGAGACAGTATATAAACAAAGGAATGACCGAACCCCCTTTGGTGACTGAATGCTTGTAAGGAAAACTAGATGATCAAAACATTAGATCACATCAAATAAGCCTGAGTGGTTTCACCTCCTCCCAGACTATACTGGATACTACAGTTATAACTATACATAGTTATACAGGATACTACAGTTATACAGGATACTACAGTTATACAGGATACTACAGTTATACAGGATCCTACAGTTATAACTATACATAGTTATACAGGATACTACAGTTATACAGGATACTACAGTTATACAGGATACTACAGTTATAACTATACATAGTTATACAGGATACTACAGTTATACTGGATACTACAGTTATACAGGATACTACAGTTATAACTATACATAGTTATACAGGATACTACAATTATACAGGATACTACAGATATACAGGATACTACAGTTATACAGGATACTACAGTTATACAGGATACTACAGTTATACAGGATACTACAGTTATACAGGATCCTACAGTTATAACTATACATAGTTATACAGGATACTACAGTTATACAGGATACTACAGTTATACAGGATACTACAGTTATACAGGATACTACAGTTATAACTATACATAGTTATACAGGATACTACAGTTATAACTATACATAGTTATACAGGATACTACAATTATACAGGATACTACAGTTATACAGGATACTACAGTTATACAGGATACTACAGTTATAGAGGATACTACAGTTATACAGGATACTACAGTTATACTGGATACTACAGTTATACAGGATACTACAGTTATAACTATACATAGTTATACAGGATACTACAGTTATAACTATACATAGTTATACAGGATACTACAATTATACAGGATACTACAGTTATACAGGATACTACAGTTATACAGGATACTACAGTTATACAGGATCCTACAGTTATAACTATACATAGTTATACAGGATACTACAATTATACAGGATACTACAGTTATACAGGATACTACAGTTATACAGGATACTACAGTTATACAGGATACTACAGTTATAACTATACATAGTTATACAGGATACTACAGTTATACAGGATACTACAGTTATACAGGATACTACAGTTATAACTATACATAGTTATTCCAAAGGTGGGCTACTTACTATCCACTGTTTGCAAGCCACCGTTGCTGATCTATTTTATTTATTTAATTTATTTATTTCACCTTTATTTAACCAGGTAGGCAAGTTGAGAACAAGTTCTCATTTACAACTGCGACCTGGCCAAGATAAAGCAAAGCAGTTCGACACATACAACACACAGAGTTACACATGGAGTGTAACAAACATACAGTCAATAATACAGTAGAAAAATAAGTCTATATACAATGTGAGCAAGTGAGGTGAGATAAGGGAGGTGAAGGCAAAAAAAAAGGCCATGGTGGCGAAGTAAATACAATATAGCAAGTAAAACACTGGAATGGTAGATTTGCAGTGGAAGAATGTGCAAAGTAGAAATAGAAATAAAGGGGTGCAAAGGAGCAAAATAAATAAATACAGTAGGGGAAGAGGTAGTTGTTTGGGCTAAATTATAGATGGGCTATGTACAGGTGCAGTAATCTGTGAGCTGCTCTGACAGCTGGTGCTTAAAGCTAGTGAGGGAGATAAGTGTTTCCAGTTTCAGAGATTTTTGTAGTTCGTTCTAGTCATTGGCAGCAGAGAACTGGAAGGAGAGGCGGCCAAAGGAGGAATTGGTTTTGGGGGTGACCAGAGAGATATACCTGCTGGTGGTATCCAATCCACCTACCAATGCCATTCAACTCTCCTTCCGTGGCCTCCAACTGCTCTTAAACGCAAGTAAAACTAAATGCATGCTATTCAACCGATCACTGCCCACACCTGCTCGCCCGTCCAGCATCACTACTCTGGACGGTTCTGACTTAGAATACGTGGACAACTACAAATACCTAAGTGTCTGGTTAGACTGTAAACTCTCCTTCCAGACTCACATCAAACATCTCCCATCAAAATTAAATCTAGAATCGGCTTCCTATTTCGCAACAAAGCATCCTTCACTTTTGCTGCCAAACATACCCTCGTAAAACTGACCATCCTACCGATCCTCGACTTCGGTGATGTCACCTATAAAATAGCCTCCAACACTCTACTCAGTAAACTGGATGCAGTCTATCACAGTGCCATCCGTTTTGTCACCAAAGCCCCATATACCACTGCTCTCGTCGGCTGGCCCTCGCTACATATTCGTCGCCAAACCAACTGGCTCCAGGTCATCTATAAGTCTTTGCTAGGCTGCCTTAACTCAGATCACTGGTCACCATAGCAACACACACCCATAGCACGCGCTCCAGGAAGTATATCTCACTTTCCTTCCAGTTCTCTGCTGCCAATGACTGGAACGAATTGCAAAAATTCGCTGAAGTTGGAGACTTATATCTCCCTCACTAACTTTAAGCATCAACTATCTGAGCAGCTTACCGATCGCTGCAGCTGTACACAGCCCATCTGTAAGTAGCCCATCCAATGCCTACCTCATCCCCATGTTTTTATTAACTTTTTTTGCTCACACCAGTATTTCTCCTTGCACAACATCATCTGCACATCTATCACTCCAGTGTTAATGCTAAATTGTAATTACTTTGCTACTGCGGCCTATTTATTGCCTTATTGCCTTTGTACTCCATTTGCACACACTGTATTGTTCATGACGTCCTCCAGTGATTTTTAACTTAACACTGTATATAGATGTTTCTATTGTGTTATTGACTGTACTTTTGTTTATCCCACATGTTATTCCATGTGTAACTCTGTTGTTTTTATCGCACTGCTTTGCTTTATCTTGGCCAGGTCGCAGTTGTAAATGAGAACTTGTTCTCAACTGGCCTACCTGGTTAAATAAAGTTGAAAAAGAAAAAATGTAGAAATTGTTCATGACGTCCTCCAGTGATTTTAACTTTTCCTGTTGAAAAGTGATATATAAATACATTAAAGTATAAACACACTAAAGAGAAACAAATAAATGTTTTGAGCAAAATAGTGTTTTTTTAGAAAACTCCAAACTAGGAGGAGTGAGTGATGTCATAGTTGTAACGGCTTTCCAAACCAAAATGCAGCGCGGCTAGTGTTCAACATGATTTAATAAAGAAGAGACAATAACGTGAACACTATACAAAATACAAAATAACAAATGTGAAAACCGAGACAGTCCTATCTAGTGCAGAACACAAAGACAGAAGACCCAACACCCACAATCCCCAACACAAAACAAGCCACCTATATGTGATTCTCAATCAGGGACAACGATTGACAGCTGCCTCTGATTGAGAACCATATCAGGCTGAACACAGAAACAGACAAACTAGACACACAACATAGAATGCACCCAGCTCACCAACTCTAAAACAAGCATAAGAACTATGGTGACAATAGTAAGGTATTCAAGGAGTTGGCTTGATGGGAAGTCGTGATGTCATCCAATAGGAGACTGATCTTCATGTGAATATTCATTATTCTTTTTAAAATCCTTCCTGTTCTGTCAAGTTGGTTGTTGATCATTGCTAGAAAGCCATTTTCAAGTCTTTCCATAGATTTTAAAGACGATTTAAGTCCAAACTGTAACTAGGCCACTCAGGAACATTCAATGTCATCTTGGTAAGCTAATCCAGTGTAGATTTGGCCTTGTGGTTTAGGTTATTGTCCTGTTAGGACAGTTTTTTGTATTCAGATCTCTGAAATGCACTCTAACTACGTAACATTTAGTTTCCTTATATTACGCTGGGAAAACAGTTTTAATGGGCACAGAAATTCCAAATCAAATGATTTGAGTTTGCTAAATTCAAGGGTTCTAACCGAGAGTCACCTTAACTTTATTGACAACACCCAAATGGATACTGTCATTAACGCAGTTCCTAAATAATTACACATCATTCTTAATACTGTAGCTGTTTAGTTAGTCACATGTTCAACTATCATCAGCTGATCCAGGAAATCATTTTCTGAATGCCAGTCACATGACAAACATCACGACATGCAACAACAACCAAAGTGCTTCTTCATTCATTACTCTGATAAAGACAGTTATGCCGTGCTCCACGTTGGATCCAACATCCCTAACAAATTGGTGTTTATAATGTTATTGTCTGCTTGATTTACTGTAGGGTCTCGTTAGTCTGTTTGGACACAGAGATACTTAGCTCATAATGTGTAGAGAACTGTTCCTTGATGGATAGGCTATTGTACAACACACAGAGCTATTTTCCTATATTTGTTGTTAGGTGAAGTTATGGGTCCTACAGTAGGTCTATGTTGTTGTTAGGTAATGTTATGGGTCCTACAGTAGGTCTATGTTGTTGTTGTGGGTCCTAGAGTACACTATGTATGTCATGCAACAGCAATCAGGTTGATGGAAAAGCTATACAAAGAGCATTTTACTGGTTGAAGTGTTTTTTAAATACAAATTGATTTGCGATGATGACACAAACATTATATTAAGCAGGACATTCAAACGAGCCTTACAATTATAATCCAAAGTAGTGTGAAATGCACTCATAAGCAACCTGGAAATGGAGGTTACTCCCCTGAGTTTTCCCCCATTCACATTCAGAATAGTTTGTGAAAAACTAAAATCTTTGCTCACCATTTTTGCTCTAATCAGATATAGTACATCCATAACTATCGGTTTCCTCATTAGCAGGGAGGAGTTTCTACAACCAAATTGCATGTGCATCGCCCTCGTGCCGCAATTTTAGCAAACACAGAAAGGGGCCTGTATTGGAGACCAAAAGTCGTCTGGCACACTGCTTAGTTTCAACAACATGAATAACTTATTTCTAGCCTACAATCATCGATGTTAATACTAAAATATGACTTCTTGCTCATTTTAAGACAATTGTCAAATAATTTTAACATTCATTACAGACATCAATTGTTGTACAACATCATGGCTACGCTGTTGGCATCACCTTTTATAGTGGATTTCCACTGTTGTGGGCCTTGAACCATTTGACTTTGTTGTTCACACAGGAGAGATACGGGACTATCGTGGATCCTCTGGGGAGCCTCAACAACCTCATGATGCTGACGAGGCAGAGAAGAGTCTCTCCAGATCAGAACACGTCAAGAAACACCAGCAGAGATCCACAGGGAAGAAATCTCACTGCTGCTCTGACTGTGGGAAGAGATTCACCTCCACATCAGCCATTAAACTTCATCAGAGAATCCACACAGGAGAGAAACCTTATAGCTGTTATCAATGTGGGAAGAGTTTTGCTGCATCTAGTGATCTGACAGTGCACCAGAGAACACACACAGGAGAGAAACCATATAGCTGTGATCAATGTGGGAAGAGGTTTACTAAATCTAGCAGTCTGACTAAACACCAGAGAACACACACAGGAGAGAAACCTTATAGCTGTGATCAATGTGGGAAGAGTTTTACTACATCTGGCTCTCTGACTTTACACAAGAGAACACACACAGGAGAGAAACCTTATAGCTGTGATCAATGTGGGAAGAGGTTTACTAAATCTATCAGTCTGACTAAACACCAGAGAATCCACACCGAAGAGAAACCTCATAGCTGTTATCAATGTGGGAAGAGTTTTTCTACTTCTCTCTATCGGACAGTGCACCAGAGAACACACACAGGAGAGAAACCTTATAGCTGTGATCAATGTGGGAAGAGTTTTACTACATCTGGCTCTCTGACTTTACACCAGAGAACACACACAGGAGAGAAACCTTATAGCTGTGATCAATGTGGGAAGAGTTTTTGTATATCTGGTCATCTGACAGTGCACCAGAGAACCCACACAGGAGAGAAACCTTATAGCTGTGATCAATGTGGGAAGAGTTTTACTACTTCTGGCTCTCTGACAGTGCACCAGAGAACACACACAGGAGAGAAACCTTATAGCTGTGCTCAATGTGGGAATAGTTTTACTACATCAAGCAATCTGACTTCACACCAGAGAACACACACAGGAGATTAACCTTATAGCTGTGATCAATGTGGGAAGAGTTTTGTTCAATCTAGCTATCTGACAGTGCACAAGAGAACACACACAGGAGAGCCAATGTATAGCTGTGACCAGAGACAATCTGATAAAAGATCTCTGACTAATCATCAGAAAATACATGAAGGAGTTGTTTCATGATATCAATGAAATGATGTCACAATGTAGAATGTTTTAACATTGTAGTAGGAGTATTTTAATGATGTCACAATGTAGAATGTTTTAACATTGTAGTAGGAGTATTTTAATGATGTCACAATGTAGAACCCTAAACGTTTGCCCCCTGTTCTATTGATTTCAACATGATATGGATATTAGTCTCAGGGGAAAAATCCAGGCTCTGAATTGAAAGAGTACTATTTATGAGATTTAGTAAGTACACATTATTCCCAGATTCCGTGTGGTTTTGAGCTGTTAGTTTTAACAGGACGTGCAACCTCATCTCCCTCCTGTCGCACAAATGATTTTAGCATGATATCGATTAGTTATGACAATAAGTGTTGCGTTCCACCCCTACATTTAAATGCATTCCAACATCACGTACAACCTGATTTCCCCCCTAATCGATATCAGTGATTTATTGCTACTTGTCAAAACAGCGTTTCTGGTGCTTGTGTAGTTTATAAGGAGCTTGTTTAAAAAAATACAAGAAATATGATTATTGTGGCAGATGTTTGTGTAAATAGCACATGTTATGTTTAGGTTTTCAATTCATCCCAAACTGTTTCTGCATATTGGTTATTGATTTGGACACGTTAAAACTGTGTTTTGACATTGAGGCTATCCCACCTAGCACAATGTAATTGAAAAGTCGTTGAAAATAAGACTATGCAATAACATGCCTATCGAGTGAACTCTGAAAAGAGAGAGAAGCTCCGCAGTGATTTGGAAAGTTACTATGGATATTGCAGGAGTTTCCTCTTGAAATCAGACATGTCCGTGTTAAGCACAACTTGGTTGCTGATTGTTTCAAGGGTGGGCAGTCATAGTTTTGCGTTTAGCCAGTGAGTTGCCATGGATCACAATTTATTTTGACTGCACGGTTTTCCGTATTGGAGATGAGTTTTGTTTGGGCTCGTTCCAAGGGGACGAGAGTTCTAGAAGCTGGTGAGTTTTAGGAAGATGAGAGTTCTAGAAGCTATTGAGTTTTAGGATTCTATAGAATGAAAAAGGAGAAATAAATAATATGATTGTATTTTATTATTTAGAAATACGTGTTTTTTCTTGTTTTTAATTGTTGACAGCCAGTAGACACTATGTTTATATTGTAGAAGGTGAAGCATTGTAGTTGATTATAATGTGAAATGGAAGTTGTTTTCTGTTGGTGGTGAGCAAACTTGTCCAACAAAAATTAAAGGTTTTATTTGATGTCTTAAGGGGAAAGGTGTTCCAGGCTGTCGTTTTTCCATTTATGTTTTGAGGTTGGACTTTAGCACGTATAGCTCGTTAGCACGTATAGCTCGTTAGCACGTATAGCTCGTTAGCACGTATAGCTCGTTAGCACGTATAGCTCGTTAGCACGTATAGCTCGTTAGCACGTATAGCTCGTTAGCACGTATAGCTCGTTAGCACGTATAGCTCGTTAGCACGTATAGCTCGTTAGCACGTATAGCTCGTTAGCACGTATAGCTCGTTAACATGTATAGCTCGTTAGCACGTAGGGCGCACTGATTGGTGACACCTCGTTAGTCAGAATGTGTAACACCAGTTCTTTTGTTTGCCTCTTCTTGGGCAGATTTAGTGGATCTCATGGTGGGTGACTTTTATGTCCCAGTTGTTGTTACTTGTCAATTTTCAGTGGACACAGAGCAAAACTGCAACATTATGTTATAATACTTTTATTGCATCAAATGGTTGTTTTATGCAACAGAATAGAGGGTTCTTAGAACTATTGTGTCTGTGTGTTCTACTGAGGATGGGCCTCTGGGAGATAACACTGACAGGAGATTTACAATGTTTTTTGGGTGATAAAACCTAAAGAGACCACATTCCAGAGCATGAGTTAATGTTTCTGTTCTATATGGTACCAGGGAGAGATGACCCCAGGGCCAGATCCTGGTCTCTACACAAAGAGTACTGTTTTTACAGCAGATATTGTCTGCTGTTAATTATAAGTATCTTTCATACCAGTCTTAACCTTGTGACCCGTTCTATACATCTGTTGTTGGTCATGTAGGTTGAAAGGGGTGTATCTTGGCTGTAAAAGACCTTTGTACTTTTGTCTTGTGGCTCTCAACAAATCATCTGGGGGTGATTTGTCGACCAGCCATCATTATCGTAGAGCACTCAATTGATTCACTTTATATGTGTACGTTGTATTGACCTGCTCCTTTATTAAGTGAATAAAGATTTAGTTTAAGAAGTTTGTCTCAGTTGATATGAAAGAAATTAACCACATTTGGGGATGTTAATCTTCACTTGGTGACCGCTCGTGACGACCTGGGTAAATGGTGCACGAGGGATCCCTCTAACTTGGGATCTCAGGGAGACCACACTTCGGGAACGGAGCAGATGGACCCACCTTTGATCTGAGAGGCAGTGAGCCGAGTCGATACAAAATCTCAAACCTTGTTTTTTTTTTAAAGAGGTGAGGGAAACAAGGGTAGTAGCTAGAAAAGCCTCGTAGGCTCTGAGTGTGTATTCCTGTGTGAGGCGGGCACCTTGGAGGTGTAAACAGGGCCCAGTCAGGAGGCTCTGAGTGTGTATTCCTGTGTGAGGGGGGCACCTTGGAGGTGTAAACAGGGCCCAGTCAGGAGGCTCTGAGTGTGTATTCCTGTATTTTTCCAGTATGGGAGGAGTTGCTAGATTTATTGAATAAACCTTTTTCCATAAAGTTAGTGAACCAAGGTGGCTGACTAGCTGTTGATGTTGAAGAAGCGTCCCGTCCACTAGATTATACGTCACAGTTGCAGAATCACCTGAAAGACGCACTTCGCCATCTGCTGACTGGAGTTGGTATCGCAGTTGAGAAAATACTTTCAGACAAAAAGCTAAGAAGCGACTGCATCTAAAAACCAACGGCTCCCTTTGAAAACGGGCGGTGTGGCGTCAGAAACATTTATTATAGTGTAAAAATGTACTGCAAAGTGTAGCTAAATAAAATAACTTTGGTCATACCCAGTCAACATGTGACGTCCAAGGACGTTGAATTATGGGCGATATCAGGTCTGTCTGTTGTGGCCGCTATTTCGCCCCAAAATAGTCATCCCAAATCGGGCTGTGTATAACTATGTAAATGTCTCTCGGACAAGGTGACTTTTATCAATATACACTCTAAAAAGTAAAGGTTCTTGGAGTATCCTTTAGGGGTTCTTCAAATTGAAACTGTGGGGAACCCCTAAAAGTTATTCAAAGAACCTTTTGTGGGAACCCCTATAAGTTCATTGAAGAACCCCTTATCATGGTTCCTCAAAGAACCTTTTGGGGTTCATTTTTTTTAAACTCCCTGTCCACCCTCCCTCCATTATAAAAACATTTTAATAACAATATTGATTTAAATAATGAATTGTTTATTTAGTGGCACCACAAATGTGAATTAATATTTACCAAACAATTTACCAAACAAAACACATTACAAAATTGCAAAATAAATAATACATTTACTTTGTATAGTGCTTTTCATGACATTTAAAAAAAAATCTAAAATAATGATGTACAATGAAAACAGCATACATTAAAAATGAATCATAGGTAAACTAACAATATTGTAGACTTGATGCTAAATACAGATTTTTCAGCTTTAGTGTGTATATCATATCCACTTAGTTATGTTAGGAAGTTTGCCATCTTTATGACCGGCCCTGGTAACTTCACCCCAACTTCTCTTCTCCCCAGAACACAGTAACTTAACAACATAAGTGTTTTTCTGACATTTTGGGGAAATGTAAGGGAAAATAGAAAATACAGCCGTAGCAGAGCCCCAAGACCCATGGAGATGTCCTCGAGGGCGTGGATGTTCTCCCCATCAAAGGCCAGCGGGATTTCATTCTCCCCATCAAAGGCCAGCGGGATTTCATTCTCATGGTGAAATGGACCTCTGCTAGTCCTTGAATTATCTTGTTGTCTATATCCATTCCATGGACTTGATTCATTTCTGAGAAGATCTGAAAAGATCATTTGCACACATTTGTATGCTAATAGATGTCAGTTTGTATTGACTGCTATGTAGGTTAAATGTACACTTCAAATGCAGCTGTCCTACAACAGATCTGTACCTTCTTCTTGATCCCAATTGCATTGTGTCCATGTTCTGTCCTATAAGAATTTCAAAGGAAGAGAAAATGTGTCAAGCATTTAAATATAAATATTAAATAAATATTGAAAGATAAATGGCATATACATACAATTGAATGCAAAATAGAAGAACATATTGGAGAAAGCACTAGCCATACAGGGATAACATCACATTTCAAGCAAAAACAAAAAAATGGGATAGTATTGTACATGTAACGTTTCCAAAATGGGATAGTATTGTCCATGTAACGTTTCCAAAACGGGATAGTATT
Organism: Salvelinus namaycush; assembly: GCF_016432855.1. Taxonomy (NCBI): domain Eukaryota; kingdom Metazoa; phylum Chordata; class Actinopteri; order Salmoniformes; family Salmonidae; genus Salvelinus; species Salvelinus namaycush. The sequence goes on from NW_024061245.1 coordinate 108,431, forward strand.
GTCCATGTAACGTTTCCTAAATGGGATAGTATTGTCCATGTAACGTTTCCAAAATGTGATAGTATTGTCCATGTAACGTTATGCCCCCTTGTGAGTTAATAGTATTGCATGCTGTAGCGGGCTATATAAAGAGGAAGACCTCCATTGACGATTCAGTTCGTTGTAACATCTCGTCTGGACAGGTCACCGTCCTTAGTTAGTTAGTTAGTTAGTTAACGTTAGCTAGTTCATTATCACAAAAGTAAGAACTGCTCTAGATTGGAAACTTACGTTAATGAGTGTAAAGCCATGTTGGCTTTATGGAAACGATATACAATATATGTGAAAGAATATAGTTCAGGAAATAATCCAAACCTAGTTGTGCCTAGTTAGGACATAACGTTAGCTAGCTAGATAACGGTACTGTACTGTAGCTCATACAACGCCGACGGTCAAACCCGGCTTTCTAATATTTACGGTAATTAACTATAGTAACGTTATGGAAGGTATTCACAGAAAACCATCATTGTCTTCGTTATTCATTATTAGTATGTTATATTATTATTATATAAATTATTTCTAGACATATTCAGAGCCAAACATCAACCCAACTAACTGTTGTCGCATCCAAACTTGTCACCATCGTTTTCAGTTGTAATTGCGAAGTTCCCAGAAGAAGTCCAGCAACAACGGAGGTTCCTCGATGAACCCACCTTCTATCAAGTTCTTTGAAGAACCTTTTGGGGCTGTTTTTCATTGACCAAGAACCCTACGGTTCTTAGGGGATCTGAGAACAACTCCAGTTGAACCCTTCATTTTTAGAGTTGTAGTCGGCTCTATTTACTCTCAGATTCAACACATGATGATTAGCATCAACGATCAAGTCAGCTGCTGCTGCTCCAATACAGTATGAGGTGAGACGGTGAACTGATGTTGAACCGGGCAGTCAGCTGCTGCTGCTCCAATACAGTATGAGGTGAGACGGTGAACTGACGTTGAACCGGGCAGTCAGCTGCTGCTGCTCCAATACAGTATGAGGTGAGACGGTGAACTGATGTTGAACTGGGCAGTCAGGGGCTGCTGCTCCAATACAGTATGAGGTGAGACGGTGAACTGACGTTGAATCATAATGAATAAGTTAATTAGTGAAACTGTTAAAAAATAGTATATAGAATATTGTACATCATATTAAATATATTACGGTATTGTTATCATATAGAAATATCATGGAATATTGTACATCATATTAAATGTATTACTCTATTATCATATAGAAACATCATGGAATATTGTACATCATATTAGCATCAACATACATTATTGTTTCATTCAATTTCACATAATAAGGATATTTCATATTTTCAAGTTCAGAAATCAGAACCCATCACCTGCTATGTAAAAGAAACAGAAGAATGCACAATGGTCAATGCTATCCGGGATCCTTGGGACATCCCTACCCTAAACTCTAACCTTAACCATTTTAAATGTCAACTTCAACAGGCTAGGGACGTCCCAAGGATGTATCTCTATCTCTTTACATTGCTTATGCATATTTGGTGGCCTGACTGTGTCCAGACTATGTCAAAGGCCCATCCTGTTAGATCTGAACCTCATGGAGCTTGGAGTGATTGGATGACAGAAGTCACATTTAGGTGCCAGGTGTAACTGAGGCTGTAGATGCGCCATATCCATTACATTGAGTGTTTTATAAAATATGACTAAATATGGTTCTGTGTTGCAGGGGCAGTCAAGAAATGGAACAGCAAGGCCATAGAACATGACATAATCAGAGCTGTGAGAGACCACCTCAAGCCCCTGGTAGAGCCGGGGGTGGTGTTTACCACTCCACCAGCAGAGCTGTGGGAGACCACCTCAAGCCCCTGGTAGAGCCGGGGGTGGTGTTTACCACTCCACCATCAGAGCTGTGGGAGACCACCTCAAGCCCCTGGTAGAGCCGGGGGTGGTGTTTACCACTCCACCAGCAGAGCTGTGGGAGACCACCTCAAGCCCCAGGTAGAGCTGGAGGTGGTGTTTACCGCTCCACCAGCAGAGCTGTGGGAGACCACCTCAAGCCCCCGATAGAGCCGGGGGTGGTGTTTACCACTCCACCAGCAGAGCTGTGGGAGACCACCTCAAGCCCCCGGTAGAGCCGGGGGTGGTGTTTACCACTCCACCAGCAGAGCTGTGGGAGACCACCTCAAGCCCCTGGTAGAGCCGGGGGTGGTGTTTACCACTCCACCAGCAGAGCTGTGGGAGACCACCTCAAGCCCCTGGTAGAGCCGCGACACCTTCCTGTTCAAGTGAGCACATCACAACAAGGTCCAAAAATGTATTGAATGCTGCTCTATAAATGATGTAATATGCAAGGGAGATATGTATACTGTAGCTAAGAAAGTAATACTAAGTGTATGTTGTGTAGTAAGGTGTTAGTAGCCCATGTGCCTCACCCGAATAATTTTGTCCCTTTCCCCTCTCATAATTTAGCCTACTGCACTGACTTGGTGCTGCACATGTAGACTATAGCCTTTAGAGAAATGTCATCATCAAATATTGTAAGAGCTTTCAAAGTCTGCTTACATAGAGTTATGACTTGGTGTACAGGGAGAATACTGTAAGAGCGGCCCATAATCAACATTTCTAAAGTGCTGAACTAACGGTTATATTGACTGCGTCCGTCCTAGCTCTCTCATTGTCTTAATCAAAATTACAGATTGCCTGTAGTCCACTTGTTGTCCCCTTATGCCATAGTTTGTACATGTCAATTGTCAGTAGAAACCACATTTGTTTAAGCAAGTCAGCCATATCAGCTATGTTTTTTAAAAAGGACTCACTCCATGGTGATGAAAAGAAAGCTCTGCTGTTGGAACAGCTTTATGTCCACCATAACAGTTTGTGGGCACCGTTTGTCAAAGTTATAGTGCAATTCATGTATTGTTTAGTGTTGTGTTGTGTAGTGGCTTTGCTGGCATTCATCTAAAACATTTCGGGGGAGTTTTCCCCACCAAGATGTACATGCTGCAATCACCACTGGGTGAATTATAACACATCAACCCTGTTACCTATAGATAGACAGTCTAGAAATCTTTAAACAATTTACATTTGTTTGGTAAGCTTGCATTCCATTCCCCCTGTCACATGGGGATCTATGGTTGATTCTAAATGAAACAGTCAACTCTGTTACAGTCAACCCTGTCACTTTATTTGGCACTTAATAGGCACTTGCTATAGTATGTATTTTTTAAACTTTTGAGATGGGAAAACATGTGTTTTATTAAGTTGAACATGTGCTCTTTATGACAGAATGTTAGAATTAGGTGAAATAAAAGTTACACTCCCCAAAAGGTACTCAACTGGTGGAATGACCCAAGTACTGAACTGGAGGTGGGAGAGCTAACGATGCGTCTACTGTTGCTCTCTCCTCAGATTCTTAGAGAAGCTATTTCAATCTGATATTTCTCCTATGGTCTAAAATAGATGTGTATAGAGGACTCCTCTCTAATATAACATGTCACACATTGTAGCAAACTGATGGAATGTTAGGTGTCTCATTGAAAGTCTAACATCTACCATGACTACTGGATGGTTCAATTCTAATGAAATAACAAAACAATCCACACCGTAACAACAATATTGTTTTTTTAATTTAATGCTTTTATTAAAACGTAAAACTTTAATAACAAAAATGACATCGTCAAACATCACTGGCCTGACTTGAGTAGCTCTGCCCGGGGATGGAGCCAGCAACTTAGCTGCTACCGGTCCGGTCCAGGCTACCTGCAGACCTCCTCCCAGACCTCCTTTTCAGCACCTCCCCTTAACAGGTGAGGTGTTGGAAATGATCAGAGTTGCGTTCAACTTGAATAAAGATAAGAAACTCTGGTTTGTGGAGCCACTGGTCTGAGGGGAGGACTTCTGTTTAAACCATTTCCATTTTTGGGATATTTTCTAGGACAGTAGAGGTGGTGAGCAGAGATGAATTTAATTAGGATAAAGATGAGAACCTCTGCTCTGGGGAGGAGAGTCACTGACCTTCGATGGTTTGTTGCCTGATAAAGAGGATACTTGCTGGCTTGAGGAGACAATAATGTTTTGTGGAGGAAATGTGGCTTGATGACTTAAAGAGGAGGAGGAATTATTGGGCGACACTTTTAATGACCAATGTAACCTCAGTGGAACTGTGGCTTCTTCGAGTTCCAGCTCTAGGCAGACAGCAGGTCAGAAATGCTGTAAGACATCAGAGACAGGTAAGTATCTATATATTTACATGTTCCAGCTCTAGGCAGACAGCAGGTCAGGAATGCTGTAAGACATCAGAGACAGGTAAGTATCTTTATATTTACATGTGTGTTGCATCTACACTAAACCCTCACATTTGGATAATGTCACTTTTTAAAGTGACAACATATATATTAACAGTGTAAAACATGAATAGATGTTTAAACATTCTTTACCCCATCTTAATTCTCTTCCAGATGCCTGGCCTTTTCTTGTTCTTGGAGGTTAGCTCTGATGTTTCAGCCTCTTCTGGAGCTTCTAGCTGCTGGCTGTCTGGCACCCCCTGTTGGTTCTCTGGCCACTCCTGCTGGTTCTCTGAACTCCCCTCCTGGATCTCTGCCCATGCCTGTTGCCTCCTTGGCCTTTCCTGGTGGCCATCTCCAGATCCAGTGGGCTGTGTTGTCTCCAGATAATCGTGGCTGTGTTGGGTGGATAGACACCGGGTGTTGATTTGAGCATCAGCCTCCAGATTCATCTGCTCCAGGTAATGTCCCTTCATTTTCCCCCTCTCCTCCTTCAGTTTCTGATGAGTTTGTTTTTTAAGCAGGGACTGCTCTCTCCACTGCTTATTAAAATCCTCCATCTTCTTCCTTCTCTTCTCAGCCTTCAGCAGCTCCTTCCTCTTCTCCCTCTCTCTCTCTGCCCGTGTCATGGTGGCTGTTAGCCTTGTGTGTCCAGGGATGGCTGGTAGGGGAGAAGAAGTAGAGTTCACATTCAACTTAGGGATCTGGTATCAACTTAAATGTAATGGACACAGGGAATGAAGAAAAGAAAACACAATTTAATCTCAATGATTCTTTACTCTTTTCAGTTGAGCAAGGCATGGAATTTGTCAATAAAGTGCAATAATTCCCATCCCGAATTGACCTGACCCTAAGTTGAACATGAGTCCCGAATGGCACCTATTCTTTGTATAGTGCCAGGGCATATGTGATCGCTTAGGGCCGCATGGCCACTAGTAGCCCCCGGATCCCCCCAAAACACGTTTTTGTGTGTGTTTTTTAGGAACTCTTTCTGGGTCTCTACTTAGTCTTGAGAGTTAGACTAGTAGATGACACAATGTACCATTTAAACACGTGGTTGTTACATCAGCAGTATGTTTCTTGTTATGTCAGTCAGTCACTCAATTAGCCATGTCAGCTAACATATTCTTTAGACAGTAGTTTTATATTGAAACAATGATGCAACATGATGACTGGTGTGTAACTGATGTGTGTAGAGGAGACTAAAGAGGATGATGTCATAAGCAGAGGGAAAACAGGTCTTACCTATGTGGACGATCTTATAGCCCTCCTCAGCTTCTCTCTGATAGGTTCTCTCGATCTTCTTGAGGTTCCTCTCCTCCCACTTCTTATTTATCCAGCCCACAGCTCTCCTTCGGATACTTTTATCAGGTGGGAGAATGTCCTCCTTGTCTTCTTCCTTTTCCTCCTCCTCCTCTAAGTCACCCCTCTTGTAATTTTCAAGGAATTCCCTTCTTTCCTCTTCCACCATCTCCTCTCTTCTGTTTGCCTCTATTATCTCTCTCTCTCTGATTAAAGCTAAATGGCCTTTAACGGCTCTCTTTCACTCCTCCTCTCTCTCTTCCTCTCTCTGCCTCTCCTCCTCTCTTAGTCTGAACATTTCTTTCTGTCTAGCAATTTCAATCTCTTGTTTTTTATCCTGCTCCTCTTGTTGTCTTGCCCTCTCCTGTTTTCTTTCCATCTCCAGCCGTCTTTCCTCCTTCTCCCTCCTGATTTGTTGTCCTCTTTCTATGTGTTCTCGTTCCCCCTTCAACACTTCTAACCTTCTCTCTTTACGCCTATTGAAGACTTCCCGTGCTTTTGCTTTAACATTAACTACTCCATGTTTCTTCATGCTTACTTCCTTTGCTCTCTCTTCTCTTTCCCTGTACTCTTCCTCTACTTCCTTAATCACTTCATGCTTGTCTTCCATCTCTCTCTCCTGTTCTATCTCCAGTTCATTCTGTCCCTCAATTTCCCCCAAAATATTTTTCTGCCCCTCCTTTCTTCTTCCTGCTTCCTCCCTCTCTCTCATGATCATCTTTTCTTTCTCCATCTCTTTCTGTTGCCGATCTTTTAATTCCATCTCTCTCTGATTCTCATTGTCTTTCTCCCTTTCTTTCTCCTTCTCCATTTGTTTTTGTCTCTCCTCTTGTTGTTGTCCTCTGTGTATCTCTTCTATCTCTCTCTGTGTATCTCTTCTATCTCTCTCTGTGTATCTCTTCTATCTCTCTCTGTGTATTGTTCTCCCTCTCTCTTTCCTCCTTCTCCATGTCAATTTGCTTCTGTTTACATCGTTCTTCTTCATTCTCTCTTTCAATCTCTCTCTGTCTCTTCTTCTCTTTCCATATTTTTCTGTCTCTTCTCCATTCTCTTCCTTTTGATCCCTCTCTGTTTCTCTTTTTCACTCCCTCTTTCTTCCTCTTCCATCTCTATGTGCTTCTGTTTGCGTCTCTCCTCTTCTTCTTCTCTCTCCATCTCCTTCTTCTTCTCATCTTCTTGTTGTCTCTGTTTTGGTATTTTCTCCATTCTCTTTCTTTCTACCTCTTTCTGTTTGTTGTTCTCACCCTCCATCTTCTCCTCCATGTCCATTTGGTTCTGTTTCCATTTATATTTGTCTGTTTCCATATTTTCTAATTCTATCAGCTGTTCCTTGATTTTCTTGAAGACTTCCTCCAATTCAGACGTCTTTTTGTCATTGATGAGGGCTGTCTCCATCTCCATCTCTCTCTCCACTCTATTTTTCATCTTCTCTTCACTTCGTCTCCAATCATTTTCTCTCTCTCTGTCTCTATCAAATGTTCTCTCTGGTTCAGTCTCGTCTTTCAATCTAATCTCTTCTTTCATTCTCGCAACCTCTCTGTCTAACACTAGTACATTTTGGTTAACCTGTTTCACTCTCTCATTCTGTCTTCTATACGCTTCTTTCGCTCTTTCAAATTTGATTTTGTATTGAATCTCTTTTGTTGTCATATCTTCTTTCAGTCTCTCAACCTCTCTCTCTAACTCTTTCACCTTTTCGTTAACCAGTTTGACTTTCTCATTCTCTGCAATACGCATGTCTCTTTCTCTTTCAAATATGATTTCCTTTTCCGTCTCTTTCAATCTCTCAATCTCTCGTTCTAACACTTTTATCGTTTCTTCTGCCTGTTTCACTTTCTTCTTCATTTCTTGTCTTTCCAATTCTGCTTTTCTCTCCCTTTCCATCTCCCTTTCTTTCTCTTTTTCCCTCTCTCTTTCCCTCTCTCTTTCTGTCTCAATAGGTTTGTTGTTCCAGGCCAGTCTTGGTCGCTGATCCCCCATGACTTTCTGCCATAGCCTCAATCTCTCTATCTCTTGCTTAAATTTAAAAGGTTAAATTAGTGATAATCTATGACCAAAACATACTTTCAAAGCATTTGCAGAGAATGATACATAGAAATACAACTTAGACCTAGGTAATTGAATCAAACACTGAACAACATCAATAGCAGGGTCATTTTGATCAATTCATCTGGACAATTCATTGTCAATTAATGTATTGACATGGTTTGAAAAAATTATGAGACATTTTATGGAATCAATTATGTCCAAAATGTGTACAAATACAAACACACAACTAGCTTGCCCATTCAGTTAGGGGTTTGAGAAATTCCCGTTGCAATTTAATGTTGCCTCTGATGTTTATGCTTGTAGAAATTACTCCTACAAATGATGTTTCACTAATGCAATTATTTACAACCTGCACAGATACAGTTGTCAACAACAACAACAGTAATGACGTGAATAAGGAAGTGGATATTCAACCGGCAGAAGAAAGGCGTAGGGGTTGAGATAAATGAAGGTTAGGTTTAGGACCTAGGGTTGGGTTATGGTAAAGGTATAGTTTCAGTGAGGTTAAGGTAAGGGTTAACGTTTAGGAAGGCATAAAAGTTAACATTGGGTTAGCATACTGCTGCCATTCATTTTCAGCCGGGTGAATATACACTGCCTTTTAATAATAACAATGACATGTCTTACGTGGGCCAGTTGTAGGTCCACCATCAGCAGCTCCAGCAGTTGTTTGAGTCTGTTGACTTCCTGCATTTTTCTCTGGTTCTCCCATTCTGTGGCTCTCTCTGCCTCTCTGCTTCTCTCTGTCTCGCTGCTTCTCTCTGCTTCTCTCTGTCTCTCTGCCTCCCTGTGGCTCTCTGCCTCCCTCAGTCTCAGGATCTCAGCCTTCCACTCTTTCATAATACCCCTTTCTACTCTTCTTCTCCTCCTTTCATCTTTCAAAAGGGCTCTGAGATGGTCTGTCTCAGACTGTAATTGTTCAATCATCTCGTCCTTCTCCGTTCCACCATCCCTCTTCTTCTTTTCCTCCTCCCAGAGGCACACTTGAAGTCTGTCCATCTCCTTCTTCTGATTTCGGATCGTTCGATCCTTCCCCCTCAACTCAAGCATGTGGGCTTCCTTCTCTGTACAGGTCTTCTTCTCTTCCCTCAGGAACTGAACCTCCATCTCTGCCTGCTTGTAGCTGGGTGCAAAGGAATGTCAACACATTATTTAGGAAGTGAACTCAGACAATTTACTACAATATTACAATAATAATGAAACTTCTGCTCAATTAAACTGCCTTTAATCACACAACTCACTCAACTGTGACTTACAGTATGTGAATGTGATGAGTTGACTGTCCATGATGGCCAGAGGTGGGTAATGTGTAGCTCTGGTCCAGGGCGTTAAGTACAGCTTGCAGACACTGAGCCTTCCTTCAGCAAGCCGCACATAATGCCCTAGACCAGAGCTAGGTTATGTGATGAATGACTTACAGACTGTTCCACATGATAGGAGGGGGTAAGAAGACAGTCCCAGTAGGAGACTGAGATCGTCCAGAAGAATAAGAGGTGTCCATCTCCTCAGAGACTGCAGGAAAGGTCTACAAGTTTTATTTCTGGAAAATAAAGAGATGCCTTCGTTCAGCAACAATGTGTGTTTCTATGTTTCTGTCACTAGATGGTGCCATTGTACACAACATTTACTCACCAGGTCAGTGAATTCAGAAACAGCCTTCAGACTACAGTACTCAAGCTCTAGCCTACAACCCATCATGCATCAGCACGACTAATATAATAATACCTCATCACAACTTCATAATCACAGTACACCAGGATTGTGTTCACAAAGTGTTTCAGGGTAGGAGTGCTGATCTAGGATCAGGTCCCCTCCTGTCCATCAAAACGGATTCAGTTTGATTTAAAAGACAAAACGGATTATTGATCACCACTCCTATGAGACTTTGTGAATATGAGCCTATGTGAAAGAACCTTTCTGGCATATGCTGGCTAGACTGTACACAGACAGACAGATAAGTCAACAAGACAAACAGACAGAAGAGTAAATACAGATGGATTGATTGATAGCAACAGAAAAAAACAATTCCATAATTAATAATTGTATTTTATAAGGCTAGCTAGATAATGGCATAAAAAATATTTCAAATAGGTTAACGTTCACTTTCACATGTGTTATCTTACCATGACAGAATTATAGGTTAAGTAGGCTAGCGGAGGGTTAATGTATTGTAAACTTTTGTAAATATTTGACTCACCTCAAATCACACTTGTCAAACAGCAGTTTTAGTGTGGAACCGAACAACATCTTCGGCATTAACTTTCTCTGTTCTGGAACTGTATTGTTGCGTCATTTGGAACGCTTGAGCGTCATAATCCGTTCACCGCGCCTGCTTGATTGACAGCTAGGGGTTCTCCTGCGCATCAGTGTCCAAAAGTCGATATGGTTTAGCTACTCATAATTGATCAAGACACAAAATAATAACAGGACAGCCATAACTGTACAGACAAACATACAATCACAACAATTCCAATTAATTATAACCTCTTATTAGTTGGTCCCTGTGACAGTCAAATCCCAACGCCCTAACCGCCTGCCTGTTGAGCGTGCCTGTTGAGTGTGGTGCTCTGTTTGGATCTGACCTCTCCGCTGTAGTAGTGATGGGCTTTCTGAGTCTATTCGGTGAGCCGGCACATTTGGCTCCGTTCAAGTAAAAGAGCGGGTTCATTTGGCTCATAAACGGATCTACCTTTAAAATGCTTAAAATAAATCTAGAACAATGAAAAAATTGCAAATATTCAATGTAAAAGCCAAAAGGTAGGCTACCATTAAGTCAGATAGTGAAATGCGCGTAAAAAAATGAAGAATTCGTTTTTAAGCATGAAATAAATCCTCGTGGACCAGATTGACCCGCTCTCCCCACTATTTATTGTTTCTGCAGTGAGGATTCACCCCCTTTAGATAATGATGTTGTAACTTATCTGTAGAAAAACGTTGTTCTGAGCTCAACAAGCACTAGTAGCAGTATGCAAATCAGAGAGCCAGATGAATGGCTCTTTCACCGATGCAATTCGGTTCCAGACGTTCAACAAAAAGATCCGTTCAAAAAGATCCGTTCGTTCGTGAACGACACATCACCACACTGTAGTTCTCCACCATTGTGTACCGTCAGCTGGAGGAGCGTTCGTCCAACTTCTCATCCAAGTAAATGGCAGCGGCGCATCATCCATCCGCTGAACTCCCAAGGGACTGCGGGGATAGTTTACGATGCAACAAGCGTTTGGGGAGTACATTCATTGAAACGCAATGACTGTTTTTAAATTCTTGAGGGACTCTTGCTCCAGGGGAAATCTCAGCAGCGATGTCTCTGCTGTGCGTCAGAAGTAGGATATTTTTCTTCTTCGCTATGCTTATTATACTGTACATATCTGTCACATTAATGACATTGCACTCAGGAAAGTTGTCTGTCGGCTATTGGGGAGATGCGCATAGCCCGTTGAGTTGTCACCTAGTGAGATCACTCTGTTATAACACACTGTCTGTCTGTCAGGGAGAAGAGACTCACCTTGTCACCTAGTGAGATCACTCTGTTATAACACACTGTCTGTCTGTCTGTCAGGGCTCTGGTCTAAAGTAGAGTATTATAAAGGGAATAGGGCCCTAGTCTAAAGTAGAGGATTATATAGGGAATATGGCCCTGGTCTACAGTAGAGTATTTTATAGGGAATAGGGCCCTGGTCTAAAGTAGAGGATTATATAGGGAATGGGGCCCTGGTCTAAAGTAGAGTATTATATAGGGAATAGGGCACTCGTCTAAAGTAGAGTATTATATAGGGAATTAGGCCCTGGTCTAAAGTAGAGTATTATATAGGGAATAGGGCCCCGGTCTAAAGTAGAGGATTATATAGGGAATAGGGATAGGTCCCTGATCTAAAGTATAGGATTATATAGGGAATAGGGCCCTGGTCTAAAGTAGAGTATTATATAGGGAATAGGGCCCCAGTCTAAAGTAGAGGATTATATAGGGAATAGGGATAGGGCCCTGGTCTAAAGTAGAGGATTATATAGGGAATAGGGCTCTGGTCTAAAGTAGAGGATTATATAGGGAATAGGGCCCTGGTCTAAAGTAGAGTATTATATAAGGAATTGGGCCCTGGTCTAAAGTAGAGTATTATATAGGGAACGGGGCCCTGGTCTAAAGTAGATTATTATATAGGGAATGGGGCCCTGGTCTAAAGTAGAGGATTATATAGGGAATAGGGCCCTGGTCTAAAGTAGAGTATTATATAGGGCATAGGGCCCTGGTCTAAAGTAGAGTATTATATAGGGAATATGGCCCTGGTCTGAAGTAAAGTATTATATAGGGAATATGGCCCTGGTCTACAGTAGAGTATTATATAGGGAATAGGGCCCTGGTCTAAAGTAGAGTATTATATAGGGAATGGGGCCCTGGTCTAAAGTAGAGGATTATATAGGGAACGGGGCTCTGGTCTAAAGTAGAGTATTATATAAGGAATTGGGCCCTGGTCTAAAGTAGAGGATTATATAGGGAATAGGGCCCTGGTCTAAAGTAGAGTATTATATAGGGAATAGGGCCCTGGTCTAAAGTAGAGGTTAACATAGGGAATATGGCCCTGGTCTAAAGTAGAGGATTATATAGGGAATAGGGCTCTGGTCTAAAGTAAATTATTATATAGGGAATAGGGCCCTGGTCTACAGTAGATGATTATATAGGGAATAGGGCCCTGGTCTACAGTAGAGTATTATATAGGGAATGGGGCCCTGGTCTAAAGTAGAGGATTATATAGGGAATAGGGCCCTGGTCTAAAGTAAAGGATTATATAGGGAACGGGGCCCTGGTCTAAAGTAGATTATTATATAGGGAATGGGGCCCTGGTCTAAAGTAGAGGATTATATAGGGAATAGGGCCCTGGTCTAAAGTAGAGGATTATATAGGGAATAGGGCCCTGGTCTAAAGTAGAGGATTATATAGGGAATAGGGCCCTGGTCTAAAGTAGAGTATTATATAGGGCATAGGGCCCTGGTCTAAAGTAGAGTATTATATAGGGAATATGGCCCTGGTCTGAAGTAAAGTATTATATAGGGAATATGGCCCTGGTCTACAGTAGAGTATTATATAGGGAATTGGGCCCTGGTCTAAAGTAGAGTATTATATAGGGAATAGGGCCCTGGTCTAAAGTAGAGTATTATATAGGGAATGGGGCCCTGGTCTAAAGTAGAGGATTATATAGGGAACGGGGCTCTGGTCTAAAGTAGAGTATTATATAAGGAATTGGGCCCTGGTCTAAAGTAGAGGATTATATAGGGAATAGGGCCCTGGTCTAAAGTAGAGTATTATATAGGGAATAGGGCCCTGGTCTAAAGTAGAGGTTAACATAGGGAATATGGCCCTGGTCTAAAGTAGAGGATTATATAGGGAATAGGGCTCTGGTCTAAAGTAAATTATTATATAGGGAATAGGGCCCTGGTCTACAGTAGATGATTATATAGGGAATAGGGCCCTGGTCTACAGTAGAGTATTATATAGGGAATGGGGCCCTGGTCTAAAGTAGAGGATTATATAGGGAATAGGGCCCTGGTCTAAAGTAGAGGATTATATAGGGAATAGGGCCCTGGTCTAAAGTAGAGGATTATATAGGGAATAGGGCCCTGGTCTAAAGTAGATTATTATATAGGGAATAGGGCCCTGGTCTAAAGTAGAGTATTATATAGGGAATATGGCCCTGGTCTGAAGTAAAGTATTATATAGGGAATATGGCCCTGGTCTACAGTAGAGTATTATATAGGGAATTGGGCCCTGGTCTAAAGTAGAGTATTATATAGGGAATAGGGCCCTGGTCTAAAGTAGAGTATTATATAGGGAATGGGGCCCTGGTCTAAAGTAGAGGATTATATAGGGAACAGGGCTCTGGTCTAAAGTAGAGTATTATATAGGGAATAGGGCCCTGGTCTAAAGTAGAAGATTATATAGGGAATATGGCCCTGGTCTACAGTAGAGAATTATATAGGAAATAGGGCTCTGGTCTAAAGTAGAGTATTATATAGGGAATAGGGCCCTGGTCTACAGTAGAGGATTATATAGGGAATAGGGCCCTGGCCTAAAGTAGAGTATTATATAGGGAATAGGGCCCTGTTCTACAGTAGAGTATTATATAGGGAATAGGGCCCTGGTCTAAAGTAGAGTATTATATAGGGAATAGGGCCCTGGTCTAAAGTAGAGGATTATAAAGGGAATAGGGCCCTGGTCTAAAGTAGAGGCTTATATAGGGAAATTTGCCCTTGTCTAAAGTAGAGGATTATATAGGGAATAGGGCCCTGGTCTAAAGTAGAGTATTATATAGGGAATAGGGCCCTGGTCTACAGTAGAGTATAATATAGGGAATAGGGCCCTGGTCTACAGTAGAGTATTATATAGGGAATAGGGCCCTGGTCTACAGTAGAGTATAATATAGGGAATAGGGCCCTGGTCTACAGTAGAGTATTATATAGGGAATTGGGCCCTGGTCTAAAGTAGAGTATTATATAGGGAATAGGGCCCTGGTCTAAAGTAGAGTATTATATAGGGAATGGGGCCCTGGTCTAAAGTAGAGGATTATATAGGGAATAGGGCCCTGGTCTAAAGTTGAGTATTATATAGGGAATAGGGCCCTGGTCTAAAGTAGAGTATTATATAGGGAATAGGGTCCTGGTCTAAAGTAAAGTATTATATAGGGAATAGGGCCCTGGTCTAAAGTAGAGGATTATATAGGGAATAGGGCTCTGGTCTAAAGTAGAGTATTATATAAGGAATTGGGCCCTGGTCTAAAGTAGAGGATTATATAGGGAATAGGGCTCTGGTCTAAAGTAGAGTATTATATAAGGAATTGGGCCCTGGTCTAAAGTAGAGTATTGTATAGGGAATAGGGCCCTGGTCAAAAGTCGATTATTATATAGGGAATAGGGCCCTGGTCTAAAGTAGAGGATTATATAGGGAATAGGGCCCTGGTCTAAAGTAGAGGATTATATAGGGAATAGGGCCCTGGTCTAAAGTAGAGTATTATATAGGGAATAGGGCCCTGGTCTACAGTAGAGTATAACATAGGGAATATGGCCCTGGTCTAAAGTAGAGTATTATATAGGGAATAGGGCCCTGGTCTAAATTAGAGGATTATATAGGGAATATGGCCCTGGTCTAAAGTAGAGTATTATATAGGGAATAGGGCCCTGGTCTACAGTAGAGTATTATATAGGGAATATGGCCCTGGTCTAAAGTAGAGTATTATATAGGGAATATTTCCCTGGTCTACAGTAGATTATTATATAGGGAATAGGGCTCTGGTCTAAAGTAGAGTATTATATAGGGAATAGGGCCCTGGTCTACAGTAGAGTATAATATAGGGAATAGGGCCCTGGTCTACAGTAGAGTATTATATAGGGAATTGGGCCCTGGTCTAAAGTAGAGTATTATATAGGGAATAGGGCCCTGGTCTACAGTAGAGTATTATATAGGGAATAGGGCCCTGGTCTAAAGTAGAGTATTATATAGGGAATATGGCCCTGGTCTACAGTAGAGTATTATATAGGGAATAGGGCTCTGGTCTAAAGTAGAGTATTATATAGGGAATAGGGCCCTGGTCTACAGTAGAGTATAATATAGGGAATAGGGCCCTTGTCTAAAGTAGAGGATTATATAGGGAATAGGGCTCTGGTCTAAAGTAGAGTATTATATAGGGAATAGGGCCCTTTTCTAAAGTAGAGGATTATATAGGGAATAGGGCTCTGGTCTAAAGTAGAGTATTATATAAGGAATTGGGCCCTGGTCTAAAGTAGAGGATTATATAGGGAATAGGGCTCTGGTCTAAAGTAGAGTATTATATAAGGAATTGGGCCCTGGTCTAAAGTAGAGTATTGTATAGGGAATAGGGCCCTGGTCTAAAGTAGATTATTATATAGGGAATGGGGCCCTGGTCTAAAGTAGAGGATTATATAGGGAATAGGGCCCTTGTCTAAAGTAGAGGATTATATAGGGAATAGGGCCCTGGTCTAAAGTAGAGTATTATATAGGGAATAGGGCCCTGGTCTACAGTAGAGTATTATATAGGGAATAGGGCCCTGGTCTACAGTAGAGTATAACATTGGGAATAGGGCCCTGGTCTACAGTAGAGTATTATATAGGGAATATGGCCCTGGTCTAAATTAGAGTATTATATAGGGAATAGGGCCCTGGTCTAAAGTAGAGTATTATATAGGGAATAGGGCCCTTGTCTAAAGTAGAGGATTATATAGGGAATATGGCCCTGGTCTACAGTAGAGTATGCACATGAAAATTAATTACTTAAAAATGATACAATGTGATTTTCTGGATTTTGTTTTAGATTCCGTGTCTCACAGTTGAAGTGTACCTATGATAAAAATTACAGATCTCTACATGCTTTGTAAGTAGGAAAACCTGCAAAATCGGCAGTGTATCAAATACTTGTTCTCCCCACTGTATGTCTGTATGTCCCCTGAATATCATTTAAGACACTTTTGAAAATTGTGCCTGGTAACACAAAATAATACCAGGTGCACGGATGGATCAGGCCAGAATCTTTTTTAAACCTCCATAAATCCCTCAGGCCGGCCCCCATTGACTTGGGGCCGTAGTATGGTGTTCCCATAGCGGGCATGTATGTCTGTATGCCCCCTAAAAAGCATTTAAGACACTTTTGAAAATCGTGCCTGGTAACCCAAAAACAAAACCAGGTGCACGGAGGTGGCACTCTGTCACTTTTTCGACCAATTGCCGAAATATTCAAATAATGATTAAAAATACTTCCCGGTGGGCTAAATGTCCCACATTTTAAAGGATTATCTGTATTGATTTTCACACATTTTTTCCCCCTCTCTAGTTTGTGCAATGACAGAGAAGTGGGACTCTGTCATTGTTTCTGACAAGATCTCTCATTGATCTCGGGTTCAGCCACCAGGGGGCACCAAACCTCTTTGAAAAGTTCATGTGAATAGTTACCACTTCTCAGGAGATGATAGACTTAGCCTTTCAAATGTTTTGTAATGATGGGATGGCTATTGAACAGAACTTTAAAACCTGGTTTTCTTGAAAACCTGGTTTTCTTGTTTGACATTTATGCTCACTGAGTCTGTACATAGTCAAAGCTTTCCTTAAGTTTGGGTCAGTCACAGTGGTCAGGTATTCTGCCCTTTCTCCGCCTCTCTCCCTTTTCACTCCCCTCTCTCCGCCTCTCTCCCTTTTCACTCCCCTCTCTCCCTTTTCACTCCCCTCTCTCCGCCTCTCTCCCTTTTCACTCCCCTCTCTCCGCCTCTCTCCCTTTTCACTCCCTCTCTCCGCCTCTCTCCCTTTTCACTCCCTCCCTCTCCGCCTCTCTCCCTTTTCACTCCCTCTCTCTCCCTTTTCACTCCCTCTCTCTCCCTTTTCACTCCCTCTCTCTCCCTTTTCACCAGTTCATGAAATCACACATTTGACATTTATGCTCACTGAGTCTGTACATAGTCAAAGCTTTCCTTAAGTTTGGGTCAGTCACAGTGGTCAGGTATTCTGCCCTTTCTCCGCCTCTCTCCCTTTTCACTCCCCTCTCTCCGCCTCTCTCCCTTTTCACTCCCCTCTCTCCCTTTTCACTCCCCTCTCTCCGCCTCTCTCCCTTTTCACTCCCCTCTCTCCGCCTCTCTCCCTTTTCACTCCCTCTCTCCACCTATCTCCCTTTTCACTCCCTCTCTCCGCCTCTCTCCCTTTTCACTCCCCCTCTCCGCCTCTCTCCCTTTTCACTCCCTCTCTCCGCCTCTCTCCCTTTTCACTCCCTCCCTCTCCCTTTTTACTCCCTCTCTCTCCCTTTTCACTCTCTCTCTCCCTTTTCACTCCCTCTCTCCGCCTCTCTCCCTTTTCACTCCCTCTCTCCGCCTCTCTCCCTTTTCACTCCCCTCTCTCCGCCTCTCTCCCTTTTCACTCCCCTCTCTCCGCCTCTCTCCCTTTTCACTCCCTCTCTCCGCCTCTCTCCCTTTTTACTCCCTCTCTCCGCCTCTCTCCCTTTTCACTCCCTCTCTCCGCCTCTCTCCCTTTTCACTCCCCCTCTCCGCCTCTCTCCCTTTTCACTCCCTCTCTCCGCCTCTCTCCCTTTTCACTCCCTCCCTCTCCGCCTCTCTCCCTTTTCACTCCCTCTCTCTCCCTTTTCACTCCCTCTCTCTCCCTTTTCACTCCCTCTCTCTCCCTTTTCACTCCCTCTCTCCGCCTCTCTCCCTTTTCACTCCCTCTCTCCGCCTCTCTCCCTTTTCACTCCCTCCCTCTCCGCCTCTCTCCCTTTTCACTCCCTCTCTCTCCCTTTTCACTCCCTCTCTCTCCCTTTTCACTCCCTCTCTCTCCCTTTTCACTCCCTCTCTCCGCCTCTCTCCCTTTTCACTCCCTCTCTCCGCCTCTCTCCCTTTTCACTCCCTCTCTCCGCCTCTCTCCCTTTTCACTCCCCCTCTCCGCCTCTCTCCCTTTTCACTCCCCCTCTCCGCCTCTCTCCCTTTTCACTCCCTCCCTCTCCGCCTCTCTCCCTTTTCACTCCCTCTCTCTCCCTTTTCACTCTCTCTCTCCCTTTTCACTCTCTCTCTCCCTTTTCACTCCCCTCTCTCCGCCTCTCTCCCTTTTCACTCCCCTCTCTCCCTTTTCACTCCCTCTCTCCGCCTCTCTCCCTTTTCACTCCCTCTCTCCGCCTCTCTCCCTTTTCACTCCCCCTCTCCGCCTCTCTCCCTTTTCACTCCCTCTCTCCGCCTCTCTCCCTTTTCCCTCCCTCCCTCTCCGCCTCTCTCCCTTTTCACTCCCTCTCTCTCCCTTTTCACTCCCTCTCTCTCCCTTTTCACTCCCTCTCTCCGCCTCTCTCCCTTTTCACTCCCCTCTCTCCGCCTCTCTCCCTTTTCACTCCCCTCTCTCCGCCTCTCTCCCTTTTCACTCCCCTCTCTCCCTTTTCACTCCCTCTCTCCGCCTCTCTCCCTTTTCACTCCCTCTCTCCGCCTCTCTCCCTTTTCACTCCCTCTCTCCGCCTCTCTCCCTTTTCACTCCCTCTCTCCGCCTCTCTCCCTTTTCACTCCCTCTCTCCGCCTCTCTCCCTTTTCACTCCCCCTCTCCGCCTCTCTCCCTTTTCACTCCCTCTCTCCGCCTCTCTCCCTTTTCACTCCCTCCCTCTCCGCCTCTCTCACTTTTCACTCCCCTCTCTCCGCCTCTCTCCCTTTTCACTCCCCTCTCTCCGCCTCTCTCCCTTTTCACTCCCTCTCTCCGGCTCTCTCCCTTTTCACTCCCTCTCTCCGCCTCTCTCCCTTTTCACTCCCTCTCTCTCCCTTTTCACTCCCTCTCTCCGCCTCTCTCCCTTTTCACTCCCCTCTCTCCGCCTCTCTCCCTTTTCACTCCCCTCTCTCCGCCTCTCTCCCTTTTCACTCCCTCTCTCCGGCTCTCTCCCTTTTCACTCCCTCTCTCCGCCTCTCTCCCTTTTCACTCCCTCTCTCCGCCTCTCTCCCTTTTCACTCCCTCTCTCCGCCTCTCTCCCTTTTCACTCCCCTCTCTCCGCCTCTCTCCCTTTTCACTCCCTCTCTCCGCCTCTCTCCCTTTTCACTCCCTCTCTCCGCCTCTCTACCTTTTCACTCCCTCTCCCTCTCTAAGAACTTCCCATTTGAATCAATAAGGATTGCAGTTGTGGGTGACTATCTGGGTGGAGCAGACTGGGAGGCTGGTATTCTGACCTGGGCTGGAGCAGACTGGGAGGCTGGTATTCTGACCTGGGCTGGAGCACACTGTGTTGGAGCAGACTGAGAGGCTGGTTGCCTGACCTGTGCTGGAGCAGACTGAGAGGCTGGTTGGCTGACCTGGGCTGGAGCACACTGTGCTGGAGCAGACTGGGAGACTGGTATTCTGACCTGTGCTGGAGCACACTGTGCTGGAGCAGACTGGGAGGCTGGTATTCTGACCTGTGCTGGATCAGACTGGGAGACTGGTATTCTGACCTGTGCTGGAGCAGACTGGGAGACTGGTATTCTGACCTGGGCTGGAGCAGACTGGTAGGCTGGTGCAGTGTCATCAGGCTGTGTGGTGGAGGCCATCCTGTTCTCGGGTTCTGCTTGTGTTATGCCAACCACCAGGTCATTATAACCACCAGGTCATTATAACCACCATGTCATTAGAACCACCAGGTCATTATAACCACCAGGTCATTATTACCACCAGGTCATTAGAACCACCAGGTCATTATAACCACCAGGTCATTATTACCACCAGGTCATTATAACCACCAGGTCATTATAACCACCAGGTCATTATTACCACCAGGTCATTATAACCACCAGGTCATTATTACCACCAGGTCATTAGAACCACCAGGTCATTAGAACCACCAGGTCATTAGAACCACCAGGTCATTATAACCACCAGGTCATTATTAACACCAGGTCATTATAACCACCAGGTCATTATAACCACCAGGTCATTAGAACCACCAGGTCATTATAACCACCAGGTCATTATTACCACCAGGTCATTATAACCACCAGGTCATTAAAACCACCAGGTCATTATAACCACCAGGTCATTATAACCACCAGGTCATTATAACCACCAGGTCATTAAAACCACCAGGTCATTATAACCACCAGGTCATTATTACCACCAGGTCATTATAACCACCAGGTCATTATAACCACCAGGTCATTAGAACCACCAGGTCATTAGAACCACCAGGTCATTATAACCACCAGGTCATTATTACCACCAGGTCATTATAACCACCAGGTCATTAAAACCACCAGGTCATTATAACCACCAGGTCATTATTACCACCAGGTCATTATTACCACCAGGTCATTATAACCACCAGGTCATTATAACCACCAGGTCATTATTACCACCAGGTCATTATTACCACCAGGTCATTATTACCACCAGGTCATTATAACCACCAGGTCATTATTACCACCAGGTCATTATTACCACCAGGTCATTATAACCACCAGGTCATTATTACCACCAGGTCATTATAACCACCAGGTCATTATAACCACCAGGTCATTATAACCACCAGGTCATTATAACCACCAGGTCATTATTACCACCAGGTCATTATAACCACCAGGTCATTATAACCACCAGGTCATTATAACCACCAGGTCATTATTACCACCAGGTCATTATAACCACCAGGTCATTATTACCACCAGGTCATTATAACCACCAGGTCATTATAACCACCAGGTCATTATAACCACCAGGTCATTATTACCACCAGGTCATTATAACCACCAGGTCATTATAACCACCAGGTCATTATTACCACCAGGTCATTATTACCACCAGGTCATTATAACCACCAGGTCATTATAACCACCAGGTCATTATAACCACCAGGTCATTATAACCACCAGGTCATTATTACCACCAGGTCATTATAACCACCAGGTCATTATAACCAACAGGTCATTATAACCACCAGGTCATTATAACCACCAGGTCATTATAACCACCAGGTCATTATTACCACCAGGTCATTATAACCACCAGGTCATTAAAACCACCAGGTCATTATAACCACCAGGTCATTATAACCACCAGTTCATTATAACCACCAGGTCATTATAACCACCAGGTCATTATAACCACCAGGTCATTATAACCACCAGGTCATTATAACCACCAGGTCATTATTACCACCAGGTCATTATAACCACCAGGTCATTAAAACCACCAGGTCATTATAACCACCAGGTCATTATAACCACCAGTTCATTATAACCACCAGGTCATTATAACCACCAGGTCATTATAACCACCAGGTCATTATAACCACCAGGTCATTATAACCACCAGGTCATTATAACCACCAGGTCATTAAAACCACCAGGTCATTATAACCACCAGGTCATTATAACCACCAGTTCATTATAACCACCAGGTCATTATAACCACCAGGTCATTATTACCACCAGGTCATTATAACCACCAGGTCATTATAACCACCAGGTCATTATTACCACCAGGTCATTATTACCACCAGGTCATTATTACCACCAGGTCATTATTACCACCAGGTCATTATAACCACCAGGTCATTATAACCACCAGGTCATTATAACCACCAGGTCATTATAACCACCAGGTCATTATTACCACCAGGTCAGGGCGCCTGTTGCGCCTTCTTCACCACACTGTCTGTGTGGGTGGACCATTTCAGTTTGTCTGTGATGTGTACGCCGAGGAACTAAAAACGTTCCACCTTCTCCACTACTGTCCCATCAATGTGGATGGGGGGGGGGGGGGGGGGTGGTCCCTCTGCAGTTTCCTGAAGTCCACGATCATCTCCTTTTGTTTTGTTGATGTTGAGTGAGAGGTTATTTTCCTGACACCACACTCTGAGTGCCCTCACCTCTTCCCTGTGGGTCGTCTCGTCGTTGTTGGTAATCAAGCCGACCACTGTAGCGTTGTCTGCCAACTTGATGATTGAGTTGTATGCGTGCATGGCCACACAGTCATGGGTGAACAGGGAGTACAGGAGAGGGCTCAGAACGCACCCTTGTGGGGCCCCAGTGTTGAGGATCAACGGGGTGACGATATTGTTTCCTACCTTCGCCACCTGGGGGCAGCCGGTCAGAAAGTCCAGGACCCAGTTGCACAGGGCGGGGTCGAGACCCAAGATCTCGAGCTTAACTTCTCTAGGGTAGGGGGCAGCATTTGGAGTTTTGGATGAAAAGCGGATCTTTTCAGATCTTCTCGGAAACGAATCAAGTCCATGGAATGGATAAAGACAAAAATATAATTCAAGGACTATCAGAGGTAGAGAGGCGAGGCAGGGGTGAGGACATCATCCTGCTATTTTGACAGTCCCTGAAGGACAATACAGAAGAGGTATTTGCTATTATTCCTTCCCTTTCTCTAATGTATTTTGTAATAAAATTAGCAAGTGTAGTAATATCGTTGCTTTACTTTACTAGGACTCGAGAGCACAGCAGTGATTCTGCTCTTGCCCTACCTCTTCAATGAGGACCCGAGTGGCCTTTATGTCCGTGACAAGGTATGCCTATGCTCCAATCATCTGTTTCTTCATAAACATAGGTGTGCATGCTGATATAAAACTACAGCTGAACATTTGTTATGTTCTTTGTTAATTGTATGTGTATTAATCTTTTCTTACTTTTGTTGACACAGATTTCACCGCTCTTCACTCCTTTACTGCACATCGGCGGAAATCCATTTCACCATGAGAGTGAAATCCCGCTGGCCTTTGATGGGGGAGAACATCCACGCCCTCGAGGACGTCCCCATGGGACTTGGGGCTCTGCTACGGCTGTATTTTTTTATTTTCCCTTAAATGTCAGATAAACACTTATGTTGTTAAGTTACTGTGTTCTGGGGAGAAGAGAAGTTGGGGTGAAGTTACCAGGGCCGGTCATAAACATGGCAAACTTCCTAACATTACTAAGTGGATACGATATACACACTAAAGCTGAAAAATCTGTATTTAGCATCAAGTCTACAATATTGTTAGTTTACCTATGATTCATTTTTAATGTATGTTGTTTTTATTGTTCATCATTATTTTATATATTTTAAATGTCATGAAAAGCACTATACAAAGTAAATGTATTATTTATTATGATCTGACATGTCTGCAGAAATGTTGCAATTTTGTAATGTGTTTTGTTTGGTAAATTGTTCTGTAAATATTTATTCACATTTGTGGTGCCACTAAATAAACAATTAATTATTTCAGTCAATATTGTTATTGTTATTAAAATATGTTTTTATAGTGCAGGGAAGGCGAGTTAATAAAAGGAACCCCAAAAGGTTATTTGAGGAACTTATAGGGGTTCCCACAAAAGGTTCTTTGAATAACTTTAAGGGGTTCCCCCACAGTTTCAATTTGAAGAACCCCTAAAGAATACTCCAAGAGCCTTTACTTTTTAGAGTGTATATTGATAAAACTCACCTTATTTAGCTACACTTTGTAGTACATTTTTACACTATAATAAATGTTTCTGATGCCACATCGCCCGTTTTCAAAGGGAGTCGTTGGTTTTTAGAGGCAGTCGCTTTTTAGCTTTTTGTCTGAAAGTATTTTCTCAACTGCGATACCAACTCCAGTCAACAGATGGCGATGTGCGTCATTCAGGTGATTCTGCCACTGTGACGTATAATCTAGTGGACGGGACGCTTCTTCAACATCAACAGCTAGTCAGCCACCTTGGTTCACTAACTTTATGGAAAAAGGTTTATTCAATAAATCTAGCAACTCTTTTCATACTGGGAAAATAAAGGAATACACTGGAATACACACTCAGAGCCTCCTGACTGGGCCCTGTTTACACCTCCACACAGGAATACACACTCAGAGCCTCCTGACTGGGCCCTGTTTACACCTCCACACAGGAATACACACTCAGAGCCTCCTGACTGGGTCCTGTTTACACCTCCACACAGGAATACACACTCAGAGCCTCCTGTCTGGGCCCTGTTTACACCTCCACACAGGAATACACACTCAGAGCCTCCTGACTGGGCCCTGTTTACACCTCCACACAGGAATACACACTCAGAGCCTCCTGACTCGGCCCTGTTTACACCTCCACACAGGAATACACACTCAGAGCCTCCTGACTGGGCCCTGTTTACACCTCCAAGGTGCCCCCCTCACACAGGAATACACACTCAGAGCCTCCTGACTGGGCCCTGTTTACACCTCCAAGGTGCCCCCCTCACACTGGAATACACACTCAGAGCCTCCTGACTCGGCCCTGTTTACACCTCCACACAGGAATACACACTCAGAGCCTCCTGACTGGGCCCTGTTTACACCTCCAAGGTGCCCCCCTCACACAGGAATACACACTCAGAGCCTCCTGACTGGGCCCTGTTTACACCTCCAAGGTGCCCCCCTCACACAGGAATACACACTCAGAGCCTACGAGGCTTTTCTAAAAACTACACTTTGCGGGCTTCACTCACCTCTTTTTTTAAAACTAGTTTTGAGATGTGGTATCCACTCGGCTCGCTGCCTCTCAGATCAAAGGTGGGTCCATCTGCTCCATTCCCAAAGTGTGGTCTCCCTGAGATCCCAAGTTTGAGGGATCCCTCGTGTACCATTTACCCAGGTCATCAGGAGCGTCACCAAGTGAAGATTAACATCCCCAAATGTGGTTAATTTCTTTCATATCAAATGAGACAAACTTCTCACACAAGTCAGAGTTATTCTTAAACTAAACTAAATCTTTATTCACTTATTAATAAGGGAGCAGGTCAATACAACGTAGACATAAAGTGAATCAATTGAGTGCTCTATGATAATGATGGCTTGGCGACAAATCACCCCCAGATGATTCGTTGAGAGCCACGAGACAAAAGTACAAAGGTCTTGCAACCTACATGACGAACAACAGATGTATAGAACGGGTCACAAGGTTAAGATCTGTATGAAAGATACTTATAATTCACAGCAGACAGTATCTGCTGTAAAAACAGTACTCTTTGTGTAGAGATCAGGATCTGGCCCTGGGGTCATCTCTCCCTGGTACCATATAGAACAGAAACATTAACTCATGCTCTGGAATGCGGTCTCTTTAGGTTTTATCACCCAAAAGACATTGTAAATCTCCTGTCAGTGTTATCTCCCAGAGGCCCATCCTCAGTAGAATGCACAGACACTATAGTTCTAAGAACCCTCTATTCTGTTGCATAAAACAACCATTTGATGCAATAAAAGTATTATAACATAATGTTGCAGTTTTGCTCTCAGTGTCCACTGAAAGTTGACTAGTAACAACAACTGGGACATAAAAGACACCCACTATGAGACCCACTAAATCTGCCCAAGAAGAGGCAAACAAAAGAAAAACCCACACCAAATTTAAAGACAGGAAGTAAACCAAAAAGGTGGAGCAACTAAAGGTGTTGCCTCTCCACATCTATCAAGACAACTGGAGCACTGGGCCAGACACTGTTAAATAGAACCTGGACCAGCTCAGGTGAAACACCTTCCCACTAACGAGATGGACAAGCCAGCACAGGTGTAACACATACTGACTAACGAGGTGACAACAATCAGTGCGTCCTACGTGCTAACGAGCTAGACTTGCTAAAGTCCAACCTCAAAACATAAATGGAAAAACCAAAGACTAACTAACACCTTAAGAGTTTGCTCACCAACAATAGAAAACAACTTCCATTTCACATTATAATCAACTACAATGCTTCACCGTCACCAATATAAACATGGTGTCTGTCTACTGGCAAACAACAATTAAAAACAATATTTATTTTTTATTATTCCCACAAAGATTTTTCTTTCTATAGCTTCTAGAACTCACTAGCTTCTAGAACTCTCGTCTTCCTGAAACCCACTAGCTTCTAGAACTCTCCTCTTCCTAAAACTCACTAGCTTCTAGAACTCATCTTCCTAAAACTCACCAGCTTCTAGAACTCATCTTCCTAAAACTCACCAGCTTCTAGAACTCTCGTCCCCTTAGAACGAGCCCAAACAAAACTCATCTCCAATACGGAAAAAAGTGCAGTAAAAATAAACTGTGATCCATGGCAATGCACTGGCTAAACGCAAAACACAAAACATTTTGACTGCCCCCCTTGAGACAATCAGCAACCAGGTTGTTCTTACCACGGACATGTCTGATTTCAAGAGGAAACTCCTGCAATATCCGTAGTAACTTCCCACCTCACTGCAGAGCTTCTCTCTCTTTTCAGGGTTCACTCTCTAGGCATGTTGTTGGATCGGGGCCCAGTCCCCAATGTCATGCTCTAGTACATTTGGTTTGGCACATGTGAGAATTAACCCTGATATTCTAAAAACAGGGCAACAATGTCAATATAATTGTACCCAAAAAACTGTCAGTTGGTTGCATGAATAATTTTCATTACTAAATGTTACATGAAATGTAAATATGAAATATTTGATTGCATAGTATTATTTTCAACGGCTTTTCAATTACATTGTGCTAGGTGGGATAGCCCCAATGTCAAAACACAGTTTTAACGTGTCCAAATCAATAACCAATATGCAGAAACAGTTTGGGATAAATTGAAATCCTAACGTGTGGTATATACACAAACATCTGCCACAATAATTGTCTTTTTTAAAACAAGCTCCTTATAAACTGCACAAGCACCAAAAACACTGTTGTTTTGACAAGTAGCAATAAATCACTGATATCGATTAGGGGAGAAATCAGGTTGTTCGTGCTGTTGAAACTAACAACAAAAAAAAACACATGGAAATGGGAGATATCTTTTAGCTCACTGGTTAGAGGACAACCTGCAGAAGACAGTCAGCTACATTTTGGAGTGATGCATTTAAATTTAGGGGTCACTAAACAAAGGAACACAACACTTATTTGTCTTAACTCATCGATATTATGTTGAAATCAGTTGATTCTGGGAATAATGTGTACATCACTGGTTAGAGGACAACTCTTTTTGTGTTAGTCACTTTGTGTTAAATCACATAAATAGTACTCTTTCAATTCAGAGCCTGGATTTCCCCCAATGAGCCTAATATCCATATCATGTTGAAACCAATTGATAAGGGGGCAAACGTTTAGGGTTCTATATTGTGACATTCTGACTGACTGACTGAAGAGTATATTAATATACTATATATTAAAACATTCTACATTGAGACATTAAAATACTCCTACTACAATGTTAAAACATTCTACATTGTGACATTAATTCATTGATATCATGAAACAACCCCTTCATAAAAACATTTTCTGATATTGGATCAGAGATCTTTTATCAGATTATCTCTGGTCACAGCTAAGAGGTTTCTCTCCTGTGTGTGTTCTCTGGTGCACTGTCAGATCTCCAGATTGACTAAAACTCTTCCCACATTGACCACAGCTATAAGATTTCTCTCCTGTGTGTGTTCTCTGGTGCACTGTCAGATGGCCAGATTGACTAAAACTCTTCCCACATTGACCACAGCTATAAGGTTTCTCTCCTGTGTGTGTTCTCTGGTGTATAGTTAGATAGCCAGAAGAAGAAAAACTCTTCCCACATTGATCACAGCGCGGATTCTCTCCTGTGTGTATTCTATGGTGTATAGTTAGATAGCCAGAAGAAGAAAAACTCTTCCCACATTGACCACAGCTATAAGATTTCTCTCCTGTGTGTATTCTCTGGTGCACTGTCAGATTGCCAGATTGAACAAAACTCTTCCCACATTGATTACAGCTATAAGATTTCTCTCCTGTGTGAATTCGTTGATGTATTTTAAGTTTTACTGATGAGGTGAATCTCTTCCCACAGTCAGAGCAGTGGTGAGATTTCTTCCCTGTGGGTCTCCACTGGTGTTTCTTGAGGTGTTCTGATGTGGAGAGACTCTTCTCTGCCTCTTCAGCCTCATGTTGTTGTTGAGGCTCCCCAGAGGATCCACAATAGTCCCGTATCTCTCCTGTGTGAACAACAAAGTCAGACGGTTAAAGGCCCACAAAAGCAGAAATCCACTGTTTATTTGAGGTAAAAGGTAATGCCCAGAGCGTACCCATGCAGTTGTACAACAATTGATGTCTGTTAAATTATTTTACAATTGTCTTAAGACAGCCAAGACCTAAGCAGTGTGCCAGACCAGACGACCTTTGGTCTCCAAAAAAGGCCCCTTTCTGTGTTCTGTGCTAAAATTACAGCACGAGGGCGATGCACACACAATTTGATTGCAGAAACCGCTAGTTATGGATGTAGTATATCTGTCTGGAACAAAAATGGTGAACAAAGATTTTAGTTTTCCACAATGTATTCTGAATATTACAGCGCAAGATCAGGAGTGCTACTGAAGGAAACTCATTAAGCTCTGTGTCGCTAGTTACTAATTCACCACCGTGGGGGAAAACTCAGGGGACTTCTCATAGGCTGACAGCAAATATAGCCTCCATTTCCAGGTTTCTTATGAGTGCATTTCACATTACTTTTTGATAATAACTGTAACGCTCGTTTGAATCTCCTGCTTAATATGTTTGTGTTATTGTCCCAAATCAACTGCTTTATACTTATAAAACACTTCAACCAGTAAAATGCTCTTTAGCTAGCTTTGCCATCAGCCTGAAACTGAGGGTTTGTACATTAAGTGTTTAACAAATTGGCCCATAACTTCACCTTACAACAAGATAGACCTACTGTAGGACCCATAACTTCACCTAACAATAACATAAATAATTTAATATTTCTTGTGAAACATGAAAACTAAAATGTCTTTCTCATGACATCTCATAACCTGATCACCAGATAATGTTGTGAATAATCCCACTAGGCTACTCTGTAATGTGATGTCATTCTAAATGTCCTGAATAAAGGAAAATAGCTCTGTGTGTTGTACAATAGCCTATCCATCAAGGAACAGTTCTCTACACATTATGAGCTAAGTATCTCTGTGTGCCAACAGACTAACGAGACCTTACTGTAAATCAAGCAGACAATAAAATTATAAACATCAATTTGTTAGGGATGTTGGACCAACGTGGAGCACGGCATAACTGTCTTTACCAGAGTAATGAATGAAGAAGCACTTTGGTTGTTGTTGCATGTCGTGATGTTTGTCATGTGACTGTCATTCAGAAAATGATTTCCTGGATCACTTGATGATAGTTGAACATGTGACTATAACAAAACAGCTACAGTATTAAGTATTATGTGTAATTATTGAAAAACCACGTTAACTTCTTATGGCTGCAGCCCGACGCCGGTACACTTATGACAACAGCCACTTCAAGTGCAGGGCGCGAAATTCAAAATATATATTTTTTAAATATTTAACTTTCACACATTAACAAGTCCAATACAGCATTTGAAAGATAAACATCTTGTGAATCCAGCCAACATGTCCGATTTTTAAAATGTTTTACAGCGAAAACACCACGTATATTTATGTTAGCTCACCACCAAATACAATAAAGGACAGACATTTTTCACAGCACAGGTAGCATGCACAAAGCCAACCTAACTAACCAAGAACCAACCAAACTAACCAAGAACCAACTTCACCAGATGACAGTCTTATAACATGTTATACAATAAATCTATGTTTTGTTCAAAAAATGTGCATATTTGAGCTATAAATCAGTTTTACATTGCAGCTACCATCACAGCTACCGTCAGAAATAGCACCGAAGCAGCCAGAGTAATTACAGACACCAACGTCAAATACCTAAATACTCATCATAAAACATTTCTGAAAAAGATATGGTGTACAGCAAATGAAAGACAGGCATCTTGTGATTCCAGCCAATATTTCCGATTTATTAAGTGTTTTACAGCGAAAACACAATATAGCATTATATTAGCTTACCACAATAGCCAGAAACACAAGCCATTTCCCAGCAGCGAAAGTTAGCGATCGTAACAAACCAGCAAAAGATATATAATTTGACTAACCTTGATAAGCTTCATCAGATGACAGTCCTATAACATCAGGTTATACATACACTTATGTTTTGTTCGAAAATGTGCATATTTAGAGCTGAAATCAGTGGTTACACATTGTGCTAACGTAGCATCTTTTTCCCAGAACGTCCGGATATTTTTCTGACTCTCACATATTCTGACCAAATAACTATTTATAAACATGACTAAAAAATACATGTTGTATAGGAAATGATAGATACACTAGTTCTTAATGCAATCGCAGTGTTAGAATTCTAAAAATAACTTCATTACGACATAAGGCTTACGTTATGGCGAGACAGTGCCCAAAACCTGGGCGCAAAACTAATAGTACACAGTTCGACAGATATATGAAATAGCATCATAAAATGGGTCCTACTTTTGATGAGCTTCCATCAGAATGTTGTACAAGAGGTCCTTTGTCAAGAACAATCGTTGTTTGGATTTAGAACGTCCTTTTTCCCTCTTGAACTAGCAAGCACACTAGCCAAGTGGCGCGAATCTCTCCATGTCAACAAACGGAAGAGAACGGAACACGGCAAAACTCCCGAAAAAAATTCAATAATCTAATAAAACTATATTGAAAAAACATACTTTACGATGATATTGTGACATGTATCAAATAAAATCAAAGCCGGAGATAGTAGTCGCCTATAACGACAGCTTTCAAGAAGACAATTCCAGGTCCATCCTCTCGCTTTCCAGAAAACAGGAAATGGGTCACACGTCATTCCAAGAGGATTTATTCCACCTCAGACCAAGATAATCACCCCATTTCTTCTCTCACTGCCTCTTGACATCTAGTGGAAGGTGTATGACGTGCATGTATACTAATACGTATCATGCCCATTTATAGGCAGGCCCTAGAACAGAGACCTCGATTTCAGAAATCTCACTTCCTGACAGGAAGTGTGCTGCAGAATGAGTTCTGTTTCACTCAGAGAAATAATTCAAATGGTTTTAGAAACTAGAGAGTGTTTTCTATCCAATAGTAATAATAATATGCATATTGTACGAGCAAGAATTGAGTACGAGGCCGTTTGAAATGGGCACCTTTATCCAAGTTACTCAATACTGCCCCTGCAGCCATAAGAAGTTAATACCGCTCTTCACCGACCCAGGAAGGGGTGGGGCCAATCAGGTGTTGTACCTCGTTTCCCTCCTTCAAGAAACAGTAATTATAGTCAAAGTTATACTTCCTTTCAGTCGGTCAACTTCGGTACAACATACTATGGAGAAATAGATTCATTCCCCATGCCGACCCAAACGGATACTAAATTAAACGACCCATGGCAGACCACCCAGACCTGACCCTGCAAGATGCGTCCGTTTTGCCAATTTATTCATTTTTTTGTTTGAAACACTCCTGTCAATGTTGAGTAAGGACGCACACCTGATTACACATATAGATGTAGGACTAGTTTACCTGGCCTGAGTGCAAATGAAGGCCTATAAATGTGCCCATTTGGGGATGTCTGATAGTATTTCAGATTGTCTTAACGCACCACCACTAATGAGCTGTGGAGCTTCTAAAAAAAAATGATTCAGCTTCTCCAACTAATTTTTTCTTCACCTCAAACAGCAGGTAAACAAAGTCTTATTAGAATCCATTACGAATGACAATAGTTGCTCAAAGTATTTGTAAATTATTTCCAGCTCTCGCCCTTTCGATAACCACTCAGCATTAAAGGGTAAAATGTAATGCTCTGATCCAGTGGAAATGTTATAAAATACCTGATTACTTCTTATCCTTTGCACAAATAGACGACAGATGTGTCTGTCCAGAACTCACTGGCTCGGGAAACTGAGGGCCCAGAATATTTTATACAATGTTGCAAGTTTCGGAGGACCCAGTTGATAGTTGATAGAATGTTTCAAGTTTGTTGTTGACAGGCCTTGTGCAACCAATGTGATTTATAGGATATTTATTTTTATTCTGGATATTTTCTACCTGCAGGCTGCAAATGTTTTTGTTTGTTGGTTTCATGTAGGCTATTTTTACATAGTTGGCAATGGCAATAAAAGCCTATTACCAGAAACTATAGGAGCATAACGACTGCTGGTGTAGTCTATTACCAGAAACTATAGGAGCATAACGACTGCTGGTGTAGCCTATTACCAGAAACTATAGGAGCATAACGACTGCTGGTGTAGCCTATTACCAGAAACTATAGGAGCATAACGACTGCTGGTGTAGTCTATTACCAGAAACTATAGGAGCATAACGACTGCTGGTGTAGTCTATTACCAGAAACTATAGGAGCATAACGACTGCTGGTGTAATCTATTACCCAGAAACTATAGGAGCATAACAACTGCTGGTGTAGCCTATTACCAGAAACTATAGGAGCATAACGACTGCTGGTGTAGCCTATTACCAGAAACTATAGGAGCATAACGACTGCTGGTGTAGTCTATTACCAGAAACTATAGGAGCATAACGACTGCTGGTGTAGTCTATTACCAGAAACTATAGGAGCATAACGACTGCTGGTGTAGCCTATTATCAGAAACTATAGGAGCATAACGACTGCTGGTGTAGCCTATTACCAGCAACTATAGGAGCATAACGACTGCTGGTGTAGCCTATTACAAGAAACTATAGGAGCATAACGACTGCTGGGGTAGTCTATTACCAGAAACTATAGGAGCATAACGACTGCTGGTGTAGCCTATTACCAGAAACTATAGGAGCATAACGACTGCTGGTGTAGCATATTACCAGAAACTATAGGAGCATAACGACTGCTGGTGTAGCATATTACCAGAAACTATAGGAGCATAACGACTGCTGGTGTAACCTATTACCAGAAACCATAGGAGCATAACGACTGCTGGTGTAGCCTATTACCAGAAACTATAGGAGCATAACGACTGCTGGTGTAGCCTATTACCAGAAACTATAGGAGCATAACGACTGCTGGTGTAGCCTATTACCAGAAACTATAGGAGCATAACGACTGCTGATGTAATCTATTACCAGAAACTGTAGGAGCATAACGACTGCTGGTGTAGCCTATTACCAGAAACTATAGGAGCATAACGACTGCTGGTGTAGCCTATTACCAGAAACTATAGGAGCATAACGACTGCTGGTGTAGCCTATTACCAGAAACTACACTGCTCAAAAAAATAAAGGGAACACTTAAACAACACAATGTAACTCCAAGTCAATCACACTTCTGTGAAATCAAACTGTCCACTTAGGAAGCAACACTGATTGACAATAAATTTCACATGCTGTTGTGCAAATGGAATAGACAAAAGGTGGAAATTATAGGCAATTAGCAAGACACCCCCAAAAACGGAATGGTTCTGCAGGTGGTGACCACAGACCACTTCTCAGTTCCTATGCTTCCTGGCTGATGTTTTGGTCACTTTTGAATGCTGGCAGTGCTTTCACTCTAGTGGTAGCATGAGACGGAGTCTACAACCCACACAAGTGGCTCAGGTAGTGCAGTTCATCCAAGATGGCACATCAATGCGAGCTGTGGCAAAAAGGTTTGCTGTGTCTGTCAGCGTAGTGTCCAGAGCATGGAGGCGCTACCAGGAGACAGGCCAGTACATCAGGAGACATGGAGGAGGCCGTAGGAGGGCAACAACCCAGCAGCAGGACCGCTACCTCCGCCTTAGTGCAAGGAGGTGCACTGCCAGAGCCCTGCAAAATGACCTCCAGCAGGCCACAAATGTGCATGTGTCTGCTCAAACGGTCAGAAACAGACTCCATGAGGGTGGTATGAGGGCCCGACGTCCACAGGTGGGGGTTGTGCTTACAGCCCAACACCGTGCAGGACGTTTGGCATTTGCCAGAGAACACCAAGATTGGCAAATTCGCCACTGGCGCCCTGTGCTCTTCACAGTTGAAAGCAGGTTCACACTGAGCACATGAGCACATGTGACAGACGTGACAGAGTCTGGAGACGCCGTGGAGAACGTTCTGCTGCCTGCAACATCCTCCAGTATGACCGGTTTGGCGGTGGGTCAGTCATGGTGTGGGGTGGCATTTCTTTGTGGGGACGCACAGCCCTCCATGTGCTCGCCAGAGGTAGCCTGACTGCCATTAGGTACCGAGATGAGATCCTCAGACCCCTTGTGAGACCATATGCTGACACATGCACATTTGTGGCCTGCTGGAGGTCATTTTGCAGGGCTCTGGCAGTGCACCTCCTTGCACTAAGGCGGAGGTAGCGGTCCTGCTGCTGGGTTGTTGCCCTCCTACTGCCTCCTCCACGTCTCCTGATGTACTGACCTGTCTCCTGGTAGCGCCTCCATGCTCTGGACACTACGCTGACAGACACAGCAAACCTTTTTGCCACAGCTCGCATTGATGTGCCATCTTGGATGAACTGTACTACCTGAGCCACTTGTGTGGGTTGTAGACTCCGTCTCATGCTACCACTAGAGTGAAAGCACTGCCAGCATTCAAAAGTGACCAAAACATCAGCCAGGAAGCATAGGAACTGAGAAGTGGTCTGTGGTCACCACCTGCAGAACCATTCCGTTTTTGGGGGTGTCTTGCTAATTGCCTATAATTTCCACCTTTTGTCTATTCCATTTGCACAACAGCATGTGAAATTTATTGTCAATCAGTGTTGCTTCCTAAGTGGACAGTTTGATTTCACAGAAGTGTGATTGACTTGGAGTTACATTCTGTTGTTTAAGTGTTCCCTTTATTTTTTTGAGCAGTGTATATGAGCATAACGACTGCTGGTGTAGCCTATTACCAGAAACTATAGGAGCATAACGACTGCTGGTGTAGTCTATTACCAGAAACTATAGGAGCATAACGACTGCTGGTGTAGCCTATTACCAGAAACTATAGGAGCATAACGACTGCTGGTGTAATCTATTACCAGAAACTGTAGGAGCATACCGACTGCAGGTGTAGCCTATTACCAGAAACTGTAGGAGCATAACGACTGCTGGTGTAGCCTATTACCAGAAACTATAGGAGCATAACGACTGCTGGTGTAGCCTATTACCAGAAACTATAGGAGCATAACGACTGCTGGTGTAGCCTATTATCAGAAACTATAGGAGCATAACATCAGAATTTACGAAGGCCAGCAGCAGCGGGAGGAGTAGGCTAAGGAAGAAGTTTTTCTGATGGTTAGGCTATCTTGTTTCAGAGGGGTGTCATCAATAGCCCATAATGACAAAGTGAAAACAGGTAAAAAACAGAAATACCTTATTTTCATAAGTATTCAGACCCTTTGCTATGAGACTCAAAATTGCTTTCAGGTGCATCTTGTTTCCATTAATCATCCTTGAGATGTATCTACAACTTGTTCAGAGTCCACCTGTGGTAAATTCAATTGATTGGATATGATTTGGAAGGCACACCTGTCTATATAAGGTCCCACAGTTGACAGTGCATGAGGCAGAGAAAGAACCAAGCAATGAGGTCGAAGGAATTGTCCGTAGAGCTCCAAGACAGGATTATGTCGAGGCACAGATCTGGGGAAGGGTACCAAAACAATTCTGCAGCATTGAAGGTCCCCAAGAACACAGTGGCCTCCATCATTTTTAAATGTAATACTCTTCCTAGTCACCTGGCCAAACTGGGCGATTGGGGGAGAAGGGCCTTGGTCAGGGAGGTGACCAAAAACCTGATGGTCACTCTGACAGAGCTCCAGAGTTCCTCTGTGGAGATGGGAGAACTTTTCAGAAGGACAACCATCTCTGCAGTACTCCAACAATCAGGCCTTTATGGTAGAGTGGCCAGACGGAAGCCACTCCTCAGTAAAAGACACATGACAGCCTGCTTGGAGTTTGCCAAAAGGAACCCAAAGGATGGATGGAATGGAAAAGGTCGCCGACTGCTGGTGTAGCTTATTACCAGAAACTATAGGAGCATAACATCAGAATTTACGACGGCCAGCAGCAGCGGGAGGAGGAAGAGTTTCTTTCTGATGGTTAGGCTATCTTGATCTCTGGCTCCCGAGTCATTTGTGTGTCATAATTATTTAATCAAACATCGTGCTTAAAGCATCAGACCAGTTCAGTACATATAGTTGATTTAATTAAAACACATGGGGTGTGTCTATATATGGAAAAATACACGTTATAACATTTCTACCAATCGGTTGGTAGAAAGAAAAGAAGACTCTTGGTTGACCCAAGATGTTTTTAGTTGGGGCCCTAGTGCATTCATTAAGTTCAGACCGCTTCCCTTTTTACACATTTTGTTACGTTACTTATTCTAAATTAGATTTTTTTTAAAGAATTAAATGAAAATGTTAAATGTTTAAGAAATTCTTGACACTCAATTAAATCAATAAATCATGTTGAGGATATACAGTGTTTGTTTATATTTAATGATAAACATTGGAGTAAAAAAAGCTCATATTTGGGGTTCTGATGGGGTACGACAGTTGAACTAAGCTCATGAGGCATTTATAAGTGAATTCTTAAAGAAACAATGGGTACATATCATTAATGTATAAGTCCCCAAATGGATGTAACAACTGCTGATTGCCCCTTTAAGACTACATATTGGGCTAATCTAATAGGAGATATTGAGGACTACAGTATTTCAGGCATTGTCATTAGATGCATTTGATCAATTGTTAACGTTTTGTTGATGGTCCACTCTTGATGTTCTACATGTTACAGTGTAGCTTCAGCCATTCCTACAGAACAACATTAAAGTGTAGAACCCCTTTACTGCATATTGGTTCAACGACTGCAGAGACGCTACTTACTGGGGTTAAACGGATCTCCAACCTCGTCTTCTTCCTCCAATGTGACTAATCTCCCCCTCCTCCTCTTTCACAGCATAAACTGCTCTCTCCTCTTTCTCCTCTTCTTTCACTGTAACATCCTCCTCCTCTTTCACTCTGAACGAGTCTTCCTCTTCTTTCACTGAAACGTCTTTCTCTTCTTCTTTCACTGTAACACCCTCACCCTCTACTTCTTGTTTTACTGTGACATCCTCTTCTTCCTTCTCCTCTTTCACGACAATGTTCTGCCCCAGAGCTTCTTTCTCCGTCCAGCAGATCACCTCTTCTTTAGCAGGAGGGGAGAAGCTTACTGACCTCATGTTCGGGGATGTTAGCTAGCTAGCTATCATTAGCGACTAGGCTAGTGCTAACTTAACCAGCCAGCTACTATAGCTGACTAATACAAAATAACGTAATATTAAATGAAATAGGTTAACAAGTAGATACGACCTAAGTGTGTCGAAAACACAGTAGCTAATATACACCGAAAGCGTATAAATAGCTTGAATCTTTCGGATATGTTGGATAGCAAGCTACCGGGGTGGTTGACGAGCTGTTTATGAAGAACCGTCCACTAGATTATACGTCACGGCAGCAGCATCGCCTGAAAGACGGACATCGCCGTCTGCTGACTGGAGGGGAAACGCAGTTGAGGATCACAATTTATTTTCAGACAAAGATTATTTTAAATGGATTTAATTAAATAATACTATTATATTGAGAGATACAAAGACAGGAATGTGTTGATCGATTAGTGCGAATAAAAAATGTTTATTGCAGCACATTTAAGGCAGTTTCATTAAGTCAAACTAAATCTAAATAAGTAGCTAGCTACTGTAGGTCTATACTGCTCCTACATGGTGTAACAATACATCATGTAGATGTATATAATGAACTGACTAGGTCTATACTGCTCCTACATGGTGTAACAATACATCATATAGATGTATATAATGAACAGACTAGGTCCATACTGCTCCTACATGGTGTAACAATACATCATGTAGATGTATATAATGAACAGACTAGGTCTATACTGCTCCTGCATGGTGTAACAATACATCATGTAGATGTATATAATGAACAGACTAGGTCTATACTGCTCCTACATGGTGTAACAATACATCATGTAGATGTATATAATGAACAGACTAGGTCTATACTGCTCCTACATGGTGTAACAATACATCATGTAGATGTATATAATGAACAGACTAGGTCTATACTGCTCCTACATGGTGTAACAATACATCATGTAGATGTATATAATGAACAGACTAGGTCTATACTGCTCCTGTATGGTGTAACAATACATCATGTAGATGTATATAATGAACAGACTAGGTCTATACTGCTCCTACATGGTGTAACAATACATCATGTAGATGTATATAATGAACAGACTAGGTCTATACTGCTCCTACATGGTGTAACAATACATCATGTAGATGTACACTACCATTCAAAAGTTTGGGGTCACTTAGAAACGTCCTTGTTTTTTAAAGAAAATCAATTTTTTTCATTTATGTAGCTGTTTTTGCTTTGTCATTATGGGGTATTGTGATGTCATTATGGGGCAATGTGATGTCATTATGGGGTATTGTGATGTCATTATTGGATATTGTGTGTAGATTGATGAGGGAAAAAATGATTGAATCAATTTTAGAATAAGGCTGTAATGTAACAAAATGTGGAAAAAGTGAAGGGGTCTGAATGCTTTCCGAATGCATTGTATATATAGGGGCAGTACTTAGTGACATCACTTCATGAAACAGGAGGTACAAATATATAACATAGATTCACAATATCAACATTCAATGTATCAAAATATATGACCGAGGAATATATGGAAGAGGAAACGCCAGCCCAGCCACAATCCTAGAGGTTCACTGATGATCAACCTCCTCCTTCACATCTGACTCCTGATGATCAACCTCCTCCTTCACATCTGACTCCTGATGATCAACCTCCTCCTTCACATCTGACTCCTGATGATCAACCTCCTCCTTCACATCTGACTCCTGATGATCAACCTCCTCCTTCACATCTGACTCCAGTGATCAATCCAGAGCGTCTTCTTTTTTGGGCTATCCCGATGGACGACGTCATCGAATAGGACGCCATCACCACAACCGCCCACAAGTTAATTGTCATTCAGGTTATTAATGGGAAGAACATTAGCAATATGTCCTGTCTGGTAACTTGTCTCGTTCAAAGGATTCACATTGGCAGGTGCACAGGGAGAAACACCATTTAAAAAACTCAGTTGATCTTAAACTGCGGAAACACTTTTGGAAGTCTTTAACTGCATCAAAGTCTGTGGCCTGTGATGTTGGGACAAATGATAGTCCCTTATTATACAAGAGACAAAATTCACAAATTCTACAGCACAACGGCAGAGTCATGTCTTCAGTGTAAAACTAACAATGACTCAATAATCCTTCTGGGAATGTTATGATGTCATAAAGTTATGGGCGGAGTTAGAAAGTTGGCTGTCAGAAGTACAGTTATACAATGTAAAATTACTTTTAATCTGTCTGTCTGTATATTTCAAAACATGGCATTTGAGGGTGCAGTGAGATTCCCCAGAGTTGGACGATACTTTTCGTATCAATCATCTTAACTATTATACTTAATTAAACCTGGAAATCAACCAATACTCTATTGTTAATTCAATAGAAAGGTCAAATGCTTTATTATCTAAAAGTTGAAAGTGAGTTGGCAACGGAGAGAAAAAAAATGGTGCTGATGAATGCGCTGGCTGTGTTCTAGTGGGTCTGGGCAGGTGTGATGTAGTTAATGGAGATGGAGGTGTGTTCTAGTGGGTCTGGGCAGGTGTGATGTAGTTAATGGAGATGGAGGTGTGTTCTAGTGGGTCTGGGCAGGTATGATGTAGTTAATGTAGATGGA
The DNA here is from genome assembly GCF_016432855.1 of Salvelinus namaycush. NCBI lineage: Eukaryota > Metazoa > Chordata > Actinopteri > Salmoniformes > Salmonidae > Salvelinus > Salvelinus namaycush. Next base: position 148,045 of record NW_024061245.1, read on the forward strand.
GGTGTGTTCTAGTGGGTCTGGGCAGGTGTGATGTAGTTAATGGAGATGGGGGTGTGTTCTAGAGGGTCTGGGCAGGTGTGATGTAGTTAATGGAGATGGAGGTGTGTTCTAGTGGGTCTGGGCAGGTGTGATGTAGTTAATGGAGATGGAGGTGTGTTCTAGTGGGTCTGGGCAGGTGTCACGTTCCTGACCTATTTCTGTTAGTTTGTTGTATGTGTTAGTTGGTCAGGACGTGAGTTTGGGTGGGCATTCTATGTTGTGTGTTTCTATGTTGGTTTAGGGTTGCCTGTTATGGCTCTTAATTAGAGGCAGGTGTTTTGCGTTCCTCTAATTAAGAGTCATATTTAGGTAGGTTGTTTCACAGTGTTCGTTGTGGGTGGTTGTCTCCTGTGTCAGTGTTTGTCGCACCATACGGGACTGTTCGGTTTGTTTGTTTATCGTCATTTATGTGTAGGCTATTTTCCCTGTTCGTGCGTTCTTCGTGTTTATGTGAGTTCGTCGTCCAGGTCTGTCTACCCCGTTTGTTGTTTTGTTAGTTTTAGTCGAGTTCGTGTTTTCGTGTTTTCTTTGAATAAATTATGTGTTCACAACCCGCTGCGCCTTGGTTCCATCACTACTCCTCCTTTTCGGTTGAAGAGGAGGAGGACCACCGTTACAGCAGGTGTGATGTAGTTAATGGAGATGGAGGTGTGTTCTAGTGGGTCTGGGCAGGTGTGATGTAGTTAATGGAGATGGAGTTGTGTTCTAGTGGGCCTGGGCAGGTGTGATGTAGTTAATGGAGATGGAGGTGTGGTCTAGTGGGTCTGGGCAGGTGTGATGTAGTTAATGTTTGTATGATGTTGTCGTTTGTATGTTTTGTATTGTTTATAAAAAAGATAAAATAAAATATTTTTCCCAATGTAAAGTTACACCTCACTGTTCTATTTTTGGAGTTATTACATTAAACCAATCAGAATTTAGAAGAATGCCAAAGTCAGTTGTAAAGTAATATGGAGGACCAGCCTATTCCCTATGATGTAAACTACAACAGAAATAACTTCAAATGTAAAGAGATTTCTGGCATCAGGACAAAAATGTGATTCAGAGTCACCGAATATATTTTAAGTATTTTAATTAAACTCAAATGATAAACGGTAAATGCAATTCTCGTATATACGGGTTCACTGTATCACCACGCAGGGTAGATCAGAGAACTGTGGAATGTACTCAAATAGTAGTTTTTATACTATGACAGTTTTAGTTCCAACTCTTCCCGTTGGCCTATCATAGTAGAGGCTTAGCATGGTTAATACTCTTGCTCCGCTTTTGGGGGCACCCGAACTTGTCCAAGCCCCTTGGCGCTTTTCTTTGTCCACATCTGTTTGCTGGGTAGAGTAGCTCCGTCTTGTGTCTCCCCTTGATTCTTCACTCAAACAATTCCTAATATGGTACTGAACAGTCTCTCAACCCCCCTGGTTGGCCTAGAGTGATGCACCCCTCCCCTCTCCAGACTGACCACAGCTTTTATGGCCTGTGTTGGTCAGTCCTTACACACCTACACACATCTGTATTGTTTGTGTGTGTGTGTGTAACAAAACAATATTCATCTTCAAACAATATGCTAACAGGCTATAGTGCATAAACATAAATCCTAACAAAATGTAGAACTTCAAATTAAGCCAATCGTTTACACTCATGACTTGAGTGATTTAAAGTAAACCAACGTTTTGGAAATACAAAACGCCATCTAACCAAATATCAAAGAATGTTATCTTAGCCAGCCAGCTAACATTAGCTAAATGCAGTTATCTTAGCCAGCCAGCTAACGTTAACTATATGCAGTTATCTTAGCCAGCCAGCTAACATGAGCTATATGCAGTTATCTTAGCCGGCCAGCTAACGTTAGCTATATGCAGTTATATTACCCGGCCAGCTAACATGAGCTATATGCAGTTATCTTAGCCGGCCAGCTAACATTAGCTATATGCAATTATCTTAGCCGGCCAGCTAAAGTTAGCTATATGCAGTTATCTTAGCCGGCCAGCTAACATTAGCTATATGCAGTTATCTTAGCCGGCCAGCTAACATGAGCTATATGCAGTTATCTTAGCCAGCCAGCTAACGTTAGCTATATGCAGTTATCTTAGCCGGCCAGCTAACGTTAGCTATATGCAGTAATCTTAGCCGGCCAGCTAACGTTAGCTATTTAGCCAACTAGCTATTAGCCTAACCAGCGTAGCCAACCAGCTAACGTTAGCTATTTAGCCAACTAGCTATTAGCCTAACCAGCATAGCCAACCAGCTAACGTTAGCTATTTAGCCAACTAGCTATTAGCCTAACCAGCGTAGCCAACCAGCTAACGATAGCTATTTAGCCAACTAACAAAACCTAAACGTGTTTGCAGATCAAAAGATCAGAGACAAACAGAATGATGGGAGAAAATTAACCTTCAGAAGTCATTGATCAATGCTGATAAAGTGACACTGCTTCAATAGTAATGAGTAGTTATTTAAGATGTATGGTGATTTGTAGAGCAGTCGGCTGCAGTGTCGAAACCAATCAGGTGGTTGTTCGATGAAACGACTCTTCAGACGTTATTGATGACGTGCTGCTGATAAAGTGATACAGGCATCAGAACACTGCTTTGAAGTTTAATGCTTTCAAGGCCTCGTACCTCCGGTATCAAACATAACATCCATATCGAAAAGTTGACAAAACAAAAAGGAGCAAGCAGGTTGATTTCCTCTGTCGTCTTGAGCCCACGGCAAGAAGGCACCAGAGCCTACCGTGCTAACGGGTTCCCACTAGATAACACAACCACACAGTTGATGAAAAGCATGAGGTGAAGCTTGAGCTAGATATCAACCTATCGAGCTAGTGTGACCTTCCTGGTCTCTCAAGTCAGTGAGTCAACACAGGAAGGAGCAATGGATGGATAGTTCATTTATTTCCAAAGCTGCAATGATGGGACACACACAGTATGGATGAATGATCAGTAGTGACGGGATATAAATAGCACTCCCACAGCAATTCTCCATAAATCTGCCCTATAATATACTAACAAAAAAACTATTAAAATGTCTATCAAAGTTATTGTGATCGTATAGTGGATTTAACAATTCCTACGAATTCCTAATTTACTATAATAAATTAATCAATTGTTTCCATGTGTCTCATATTCACTACATCAGAATAAACTGCCATCCATTTTAGTATCAAAATATATCAAATTAACCTGGAAAATGACTAAATGTCCCCCTCTGGTGGTGAAGAAGTATAACACACCTAAACTAACAAAACCGGGCTAATAAACTGGCAGGTGTTCATGGGTTTATAGAACATGTACTTTATACATTTGTCATAAATGACCTGCATTGATGAGACACACAGTGTGGATGAATGATCAGTAGTCGACAGGGTAAAAATAGCACTCATAAAGAAGATGCATTTTCCAGTTAGATACCAACTTGAAAGAGGGAACTTTAGCATAAAACCCACATGGAAAACTGAGATTTGGAAAATAACATATAAAGAGAGGCTTATTTGACGCCAAACCAACAACAGTAGTTACTAAAACATAAATTGCTAATGTATGATTTAAAAGGTGGATTTTATGATGTAATGTCAACTTTATATATTTCTATTCCGGGACTATTCAATTTTGAACTCACCCACAGCAATTCTCCATAAATCTGCTGTGGATTACCCAGAATCCCGAAATAAATTAATACATATGTGATAATTCAAAAACATAACTGGTTGTGCTTATAGGGAACCAGATCGTGAACACAACTAAGTTACTAAGTCTTTAGCCACACTGTATTGTTACACTGGTGAGTAAAAACTCATGCTTCCTACACTAACTTTTTGTCTGAACATTATAATATATATTTTACGTCACACTAGCGTCATTGTCTTAAAGTCGCACATCTCCATCGCAGTCAGAGGTTCAGACTGAGCGTTACCCACTCCAGTCAGCAGATGGCGGTGTGCGATTTTAAGGCAATGCTGTTAGTGTGACGTATAATCTAGTGGACGAAACGCAATGCTGTTAGTGTGACGTATAATCTAGTAGACGGAACGCTTCTTTCAGCAGCAGCAACAGTTATTCAGCCACCTCGGTAGCTTGCTAGCCAAAATAGCCGGACCCATAAAGCTCTTTAGACGCTTTAGTGTATATTAGCCACTGTATTTTAAACCCTCGTCTGTCGTCTAGTTAGTTAGTTATCCTATTTCATTTCATATTTACGGTGTTGTTGTTATTATTCAGCTAGCGGGCTGGTTAAGTTAGCATTAGCCTAGCTAGCTAACATCTCCGACCATGAGTTCACTAAATGACTCTCTTCCTGCTGAAGAAGAGACGGTCTGCTGGACGGAGAAAGAAGCTCTCGTCAAAGAGGAGGAGGAAGAGAAGGATGTTACAATACAAAAACAAGTAGAGGGTGAGGCTGTTACAGGGAAAGAAGAAGAGAAAGACGTTACAGTGAAAGAAGAGGCGTTCAGAGTGAAAGAGGAGGAGGGTGTTACAGTAAAAGATGAGGAGGATTCAGTTTTTGAAGTGAAAGCGGAGGATGGGGAGTTTACGGTCTCATCGGAAGAAGAGGAGGAAGAAACTGGATATCTGGGCCCGATTTCCCAAACGCAATTTAAGGCATCCAGTGGTTCTAAAGATGAACTTAGCCATAAGATGGTTTTGAGAAACCGGGCCGTGATTACCACTGGTAAGTACTGTCTTAAATACAGAGGTACAAACTCTGCAGTTGTTGAACTGATGTTTGGTGTTAAAAGGGAAATCTGCAATTGCTACATCCATATTTTGACTTTTAAATGATTTATTTATAGCCATTGATTCTTGGAGAATATAACTTATGCCTCATGAGCTTAGTTCAACTGTTGTACCCCATCAGAACCCAAAATAAGCTTTTTTTACTCCAATGTTTAGAAACAATGTAAATCAACACTGTATAGCCTCAACATGGTTAAAACTATAATGTTGATATCATGGATGGTCAGTCCTTGCATCCATAGGTCTGTCTATGAATTTGAGAGTAGTTAAATGTCTCCAGGCCCATCATCATCTTATTACCAAAACAGTGGTGGAATTACAGCTTTGTTATTGTTTCAACTGCAGGTTGGTTGATTGATGTGTGGCTTTTTTAAAGGGACAACCTAGTATTTAAACAGCAACAAAATGGCTGCCAAGAGACTTGGTTTGGTAAACAGCTGAGGGATGGGGGTTGGAGAAATGTAACCACTCTCAAATTCATAGAGAAAGCTATTGTATCAACCTTAACCCAAAACCTAGGGACCTCGTCAAGAAGTTCAGACATCTTGGCGTAACAGTTATAAGGTGTTGGCTTGACGGTCACTGGACCCAGGTTTGAGTTCAGCTCAGGGCAACCCCCTGAATTCACTACACTATGAATACAAGGACTGGCCATCCATGAGGTCAAAATTATAGTTTAACCAGGTTTCTAGGATATATAGTATATTCTAGAATTCATCCATGATGTCATAATGATAGTTTAACCAGGTTTCTAGGATATATAGTATATTCTAGAATTCATCCATGATGTCATAATGATAGTTTAACCAGGTTTCTAGGATATATAGTATATTCTAGAATTCATACATGATGTCATAGTGATAGTTTAACCAGGTTTCTAGGCTATATAGTATATTCAAGAATTCATCCATGATGTCATAATGATAGTTTGACCAGGTTTCTAGGCTATATAGTATATTCTAGAATTACCAGTGTAGAATTAGAATATATATATTCTAGAATTACCAATTTGACCCCCACAGGAAATCTGTGGGGGTCAAATTGTTAGAGCTGTTGATAAGTCATTGTATAATATTCAGCATTTATTTTCATGCCATTACATCAATATCGCCCAACCAGAAGAAGAAACAAACTCTTTCCGATCCACCTCCTCCTGCTGGCCTTCATACATTCTGACGTTGCTGGTAATCGGCTACACAAGCAGTCGGCAACCTACATTTGGAGTGCAAATGTATCTTACCATTTCTACTGATCTGGTGCCAGTTATGATTTTCATATGTTCATTTTACTGGAACAGTTTCATTTAATTTATAATAGTATCTCAAAATCATTGTCTGTGATTAATCTACATTCTATCTAAATGAAAGTTATACAAATCTAAAAGTAACTTTTATTGCCATTGCCAACTATGTAAAAAAATAGCCTACATAAAGCCAACAAATAAAAACATTGCAAATAAATGTCCTATAAATCGCATGGCCTGTCTAAAACGAACTTGAAACATTGTATAAAATATTCTGGGCCCTCAGTTTCCCGTGCCTGTGAGTTCTCGACCGACACAGCTGTAGGCTATTTGTGAAAGGGATAAGAAGTAATCAGGTATTTTGACATTTCCACTGGATCAGCGCATTACGTTTTTCCCTTTTGTGCCAAGTGGTTATCGAAAGGGGGAGAGCTGGAAATATTTTAAGAAATTACTTTAAGGAACTATTCTCATTTGAAATTGATTTTGATTAGACTTTGTTTACTTGCTGTTTGAGGTGGGGGAAAAATGTGCTTTGAGAAGCTCCACAACTCATTAGTGGTGGTGCGTTAAGACAATCAGAAATACTATCAGACATCCCCAAATGGGCACATTTATAGGCCTTCATTTGTGTGCAGGCCAGATAGATTAATCCTACTTCTATATGTGTAACCAGGTAGACTAGTCCTACTTCTATATGTGTAACCAGGTAGACTAGTCCTACTTCTATATGTGTAACCAGGTAGACTAGTCCTACTTCCTATATGTGTAACCAGGTAGACTAGTCCTACTTCTATATGTGTAACCAGGTAGACTAGTCCTACTTCCTATATGTGTAACCAGGTAGACTAGTCCTACTTCTATATGTGCAACCAGGTAGACTAGTCCTACTTCTATATGTGTAATCAGGTAGACTAGTCCTACTTCTATATGTGTAATCAGGTAGACTAGTCCTACTTCTATATGTGTAACCAGGTAGACTAGTCCTACTTCTATATGTGTAACCAGGTAGACTAGTCCTACTATATGAGTAATCAGGTGTATGTCCTTACTCAACATTGACAGGAGTGTTTCAAACAAAAGACAATGAATACATTTACAAAACTGACGCATCTTGCGGGGTCAGGTCTGGGTGATCTGCCAGGGGCCGTTTCATTTAGTATCCGTTTGGGTCGGCTTTGGGGAATGATTGGATTTCCCCATAGTATGTTGTAGTTCAAGTTGACCGACTGAAAGGGAGCATAACTTTATGACTATAATTACTGTTCCCCGAAGGAGGGACACGAGGTACAACACCTGTTTGGCCCCGCCCCTTCCTGGGTCGGTGAAGAGCGATATTGACTTGAATATGACCTAAGGCTCGTATTTCTGTGTTTATTATAGTTAAGTCTATGATTTGATATTCAATAGAGCAGTCTGACTGAGCGGTGACTGAGTGGTGGTAGGCAGCAGCAGGCTCGTAAGCATTCATTCAAATAGCGCTTCCCTGCGTTTGCCAGCAGCTCTTCGCAATTCTTGAAGCACAGCTCTGTTTATGACTTCAAGCCTATCAACTCCCAAGATTAGGCTGGCAATAGTATAGTGCCTATAAGAACATCCAATAGTCAAAGGTATAAAAAATACAAATGGTATAGAGGGAAATAGTTCTATAATTTCAATAATAAATACATCCTAAAACTTTTTATCTGGGAATATTGAAGACTCATGTTAAAAGGAACCACCAGCTTTCATATGTTCTCATGTTCTGAGCAAGGAACTTAAACGTTAGCTTTCTTACATGGCACATATTGCACTTTAACTTTCTTCTCCAACACTTTGTTTTTGCATTATTTAAAACAAATTGAACATGATTCATTATTTATTTGAGACTAAATTGATTTTGTTGATGTATTATATTAAGTTAAAATAAGTGTTCATTCAGTATTGTTGTAATTGTCATTATTACAAATATATATATATAAAATCGTCTAATTTAATCGGTATCGGCTTTTTTGGTCCTCCAATAATCGGTATCGGCATTGAAAAATCATAATCGGTCGACCTCTACTATGTTAATGTTTGTTCAACACTTAGTGTACGAACCCTCAGTTTCAGGCTGATAGAAAAGCCAAAGAGCATTTTACTGGTTGAAGTGTTTTTAAAGTATAAAGCAGTTGATTTGTGACAATAACACAAACATATTAAGCAGGAGATTCAAACGAGCCTTACAATTATAATCCAAAAGTAATGTGAAATGCACTCATAAGCAACCTGGAAATGGAGGCTATTTTTGCTGTCAGCCTATGAGAACTCCCCTGAGTTTTCCCCCATGGTGGTGAATTAGTGAATAGACACAGAACTTAATGAGAGTTTCCTTCAGCTGTAATATTCAGAATACATTGTGAAAAACTAAAATCTTCGCTCACCATTTTTGCTCCAGGCAGATATACTACATCCATAACTAGTGGTTTCCTCATTAGCAGATATACTACATCCATAACTAGTGGTTTCCTCATTAGCAGATATACTACATCCATAACTAGTGGTTTCCTCATTAGCAGATATACTACATCCATAACTAGTGGTTTCCTCATTAGCAGATATACTACATCCATAACTAGTGGTTTCCTCATTAGCAGATATACTACATCCATAACTAGCGGTTTCCTCATTACCAGATATACTACATCCATTACTATCGGTTTCCTCATTACCAGATATACTACATCCATAACTAGTGGTTTCCTCATTACCAGATATACTACATCCATAACTAGTGGTTTCCTCATTACCAGATATACTACATCCATAACTAGTGGTTTTCTCATTACCAGATATTCTACATCCATAACTATCGGTTTCCTCATTAGCAGGGAGGAGTTTCTATAATCAAATTGTATGTGCTTTGCCCTCGTGCCGCAATTTTATTAAACACAGAAAGGGGCTTATATTGGAGACCAAAAGTCGTCTGGCACAGTGCTTAGTTTCAACAACATGAATAACTTATTTCTAGTCTACAATCATCGATGTTACTACTAAAACATGACTATTCTTGCTCATTTTAAGACAATTGTCATATAATTTTAACATTCATTACAGACGTCAATTGTTGTACAACATCATGGCTACGCTGTTGGCATCACCTTTTACAGTGGAATTCCACTGTTGTGGGCCTTTAATCATCTGACTTTGTTGTTCACACAGGAGAGATACGGGACTATCGTGGATCCTCTGGGGAGCCTCAACAACCTCATGATGCTGACGAGGCAGAGAAGAGTCTCTCCAGATCAGAACGCCTCAATAAACACCTGCAGAGATCCACAGGGAAGAGAACTCACTGCTGCTCTGACTGTGGGAAGAGATTCACCTCATCAGGCATTACAATTCATCAAAGGATCCACACAGGAGAGAAATCTTATAGCTGTGATCAATGTGGGAGGAGTTTTACTACATCTGGCTCTCTGACAGTACACCATAGAATACACACAGGAGATAAACCTTATAGCTGTGTTCAATGTGGGAAGAGTTTTACTACATCTAGCAATCTGACATTACACCAGAGAACACACACAGGAGAGAAACCTTATAGCTGTGATCAATGTGGGAAGAGTTTTGTTACATCTAGCAATCTGACTATACACCAGAGAACACACACAGGAGAGAAACCTTATAGCTGTGATCAATGTGGGAAGAGTTTTACTACTTCTGGCTATCTGACAGTACACCAGAGAACACACACAGGAGAGAAACCATATAGCTGTGATCAATGTGGGAAGAGTTTTACTACATCTGGCTCTCTGACTTTACACCAGAGAACACACACAGGAGAGAAACCTTATAGCTGTGGTCAATGTGGGAAGAGTTTTACTACTTCTGTCTATCTGACTTTACACCAGAGAACACACACAAGAGATGAACTTTATAGCTGTGATCAATGTGGGAAGAGTTTTGTTAAATCTGACCAGCTCACAGTACACCAGAGAATACACACAGGAGAGAAACCCTATAGCTGTGATCAATGTGGGAAGAGTTTTACTACATCTGGCTCTCTGACTGTACACCAGAGAACACACACAGGAGAGAAACCTTATAGCTGTGATCAATGTGGTAAGAGTTTTGGTCAATCTGGCCAGCTGACTGCACACCAGAGAACACACACAGGAGAGAAACCTTATAGCTGTGGTCAATGTGGGAAGAGTTTTACAACTTCTGGCTATCTGACAGTACACCAGAGAACACACACAGGAGAGAAACCTTATAGCTGTGATCAATGTGGGAAGAGTTTTGTTACATCTAGCAATCTGACTATACACCAGCGAACACACACAGGAGAGAAACCTTATAGCTGTGATCAATGTGGGAAGAGTTTTACTACTTCTGGCTATCTGACTTTACACCAGAGAACACACACAGGAGATGAACTTTATAGCTGTGATCAATGTGGGAAGAGTTTTGTTAAATCTGACCAGCTCACAGTACACCAGAGAATACACACAGGAGAGAAATCCTATAGCTGTGATCAATGTGGGAAGAGTTTTACTACATCTGGCTCTCTGACTGTACACCAGAGAACACACACAGGAGAGAAACCTTATAGCTGTGATCAATGTGGTAAGACTTTTGGTCAATCTAGCCAGCTGACTGCACACCAGAGAACACACACAGGAGAGAAACCTTATAGCTGTGGTCAATGTGGGAAGAGTTTTGGTCAATCTAGCCAGCTGACATTACACCAGAGAACACACACAGGAGAGAAATCTTATAGCTGTGATCAATGTGGGAAGAGATACTCTGGTAAAAGATCTCTGATCAAACATCAGAAAATACATGGTGTTTTTTCATGATTTCAATTAAATAATTAAAAAAATGTCACAATGTAGATTATTTTAACATTGTAGTAGGAGTATTTTAATGAATGTCAATGTAGAACCCAAAATGTTTGCCCCCTGTTCAATTGATTTTACCCTCAGGGGAAAAATCCAGGCTCTGAATTGAAAGAGTTACTATTTATGTGATTTAACAATAAGTGACTAACAAAAAAGAGTTGTGTTACACTTACCATGTTGGTGACCCACTGGAATCACAATGTAGCTAGCTGTTTACCACGTTGGTGACCCACTGGAATCACAATGTAGCTAGCTGTTTACCACATTGGTGACCCACTGGAATCACAATGTAGCTAGCCGTTTACCACGTTGGTGACCCACTGGAATCACAATGTAGCTAGCTGTTTACCATGTTGGTGACCCACTGGAATCACAATGTAGCTAGCTGTTTACCACGTTGGTGACCCACTAGAATCACAATGTAGCTAGCTGTTTACCACGTTGGTGATCCACTGGAATCACAATGTAGCTAGCTGTTTACCACGTTGGTGACCCACTGGAATCAAAATGCAACACTTCAAACTGTTTCTGCATATTGGTTATTGATTTGGACTGTGTTTTGACATTGCACTATTCCCATTTAGCAAAATGTCATTGAAAAGACGTTGAAAATAAGACTATGCCCGATGTTGAAAAGATGTCTTTTCGGGTCGTTTTTTCAATGACTTGAAAACAGCTTAATTTCAGCATACTTGCAGCTTATACACCTATAATCAATTTTATTAACAATCTGACATCACTCCAGTATTTCTTGACAACATTCAAGTGCTAATTGTCTTTATTCCACTACTGAAGAAGCATGACCCAAATCACCTCATATATTCAAACATTCAGCCTGACAAAAGATACATGTTTTATTATTCCATGCCTCACCATTAAGTTAATTATTGCCAATACATATTAACAAATGGGTGTACATTTGGTTTTGATATTTCATATTTACAATTATGTAACATTTAGTAATCCTAGTTATTCATGCAACCAACTTGACATTTTTGGGTACAATTATATTGACATTGTTACCCTGCTTTTATATCCAACAACATGCCTATCTAGTGAACCCTGAAAAGAGAGAGAAGCTCCGCAGTGGAAAGTTACTACGGATATCGCAGGAGTTTCCTCTTGAAATCAGACATGTCCGTGTTAAGGACAACTTGGTTGCTGATTATCTCAAGGGTGGGCAGTCAAATAGATTTGTGTTTTGCATTTAGCCAGTGAGTTACCATGATCACAATTTATTTTGACATGTTTTTCCCGTGTTGGAGATTAGTTTTACCTCTTATTCTTTTCTGTGTTTTTTTTAAACTGCACTGTTAGGGGCTCGTAAGTAAGAGTTCCAGTGTTGTATCCGGCGCATGTGACTAATACTATTTGATTTGAGTTTTGTTTGGGCTCGTTCCAAGGGGACGAGAGTTCTAGAAGCTAGTGAGTTTTAGGAAGATGAGAGTTCTAGAAGCTAGTGAGTTTTAGGAAGATGAGAGTTCTAGAAGCTAGTGAGTTTTAGGAAGATGAGAGTTCTAGAAGCTAGTGAGTTTTAGGAAGATGAGAGTTCTAGAAGCTAGTGAGTTTTAGGAAGATGAGAGTTCTAGAAGCTAGTGAGTTTTAGGAAGATGAGAGTTCTAGAAGCTAGTGGGTTTTAGGATTCTATGGAAAGAAAAGGGATGTATTTCTGAATAATAATATACAATCGTGTATTTTTTTAAATTTTTTAAAATTGTTTACAGCCAGTAGACACCATGTTTATATTGTAGAAGGTGAAGCATTGTAGATGATTATGTGAAATGGAAGTTGTAGAGATACTCTGAATGATTGGCTATGAAAAGCTAACTGACATTTACTCCTGAGGTGCTGACCTGTTACACCCTTGACAACCACTGTGATTATTAATATTTGACCCTGCTGGTCATCTATGAACATTTGAACATCTTGGCCATGTTCTGTTATAATATCCACCCGGCACAGCCGGAAGAGGACTGGCCACCCCTCAGAGCCTGATTCCTCTCTAGGTTTCTTCCCAGGTTCTTGTTTTTCCTAGTCACCCTGCTTCTACACCTGCATTGCTTGCTGTCAGGGGTTTTAGGCTGGGTTTCTGTACAGCACTCTGTGACATCAGCTGATGTGAGAAGGGCTTCATAAATACATTTGATTGATTGTACAACTGAATGCATTCAACTGAAATGTGTCTTGGGTGCACTGATTGGTGTCACCTCGTTAGTCAGTATGTGTTACACCTGTGCTGGCTTGTCCATCTCGTTAGTGGGAAGGTGTTTCACCTGAGCTTGTCCAGGTTCTATTTAAGAGTGTCTGGCCCAGTGCTCCAGTTGTCTTGATAGATGTGGAGAGTCAAAGCCTGTAGTTGCTCCACCTTTTTGGTTTGCTTCCTGTCTTTAAGTTTGGTGTGGGTTTTTCTTTTGTTTGCCTCTTCTTGGGCAGATTTAGTGGGTCTCATGGTGGGTGTCTTTTATGTCCCAGTTGTTGTTACTAGTCAACTTTCAGTGGACACTGAGAGCAAAACTGCAACATTATGTTATAATACTTTTATTGGATCAAATGGTTGTTTTATGCAACAGAATAGAGGGTTCTTAGAACTATTGTGTCTGTGTGTTCTACTGAGGATGGGCCTCTGGGAGAAAACACTGACAGGAGATTTACAATGTCTTTTGGGTGATAAAACCTAAAGAGACCGCATTCCAGAGCATGAGTAAATGTTTCTGTTCTATACGGTACCAGGGAGAGATGACCCCAGGGCCAGACCCTGGTCTCTACACAAAGAGTACTGTTTTTACAGCAGATACTGTCTGCTGAGAATTATATATATCTTTCATACAAATCTTAACCTTGTGACCCGTTCTATACATCTGTTGTTTGTCATGTAGGTTGAAAGGGGTGTATCTTGGCTTTAAAATACCTTTTTACTTTTGTCTCGTGGCTCTCAACGAATCTTCTGGGGGTGATTTGTCGACCAGCCATCATTATCGTAGAGTACTCAATTGATTCACTTTATGTGTGTTGTATTGACCTGCTCCCTTATTAATAAGTGAATAAAGATTTAGTTTAAGAATATCTCTGACTTGTGTGATAAGTTTGTCTCCTCATTTGATATGAAAGAAATTAACCACATTTGGGGATGTTAATCTTCACTTGGAGACCGCTCCTGATGACCTGGTAAATGGTGCACCAGGGATCCCTCAAACTTGGGATCTCAGGGAGACCACACTTTGGGAATGGAGCAGATGGACCCACCTTTGATCTGAGAGGCAGTGAGTCGAGTGTATACCACATCTCGAAAGTAGTTTTTTTTTAAAGAATGAGGTGAGCGAAACAAGTGAAGTTTTTAGAAATGCCTCGTAGGCTTTGAGTGAGTATTCCTGTGTGAGGGGGGCACCTCGGAGGTGTAAAGAGGGCTGAGACGGCTATCTGTGTGAACTGGATGAGAACTAGAAACTGTGTTTACTAGTTAAGGCCATGTATGATATAGTGTAAGGTGCACCTGTAATTGTTATAAACCTGTAAGTATTTTAAACATGTAATTATTTTAAACCTGGACCCCATTTTATAAGTATTGAAAGATGTAAATGTGTGAGTTACATTTAAAAATTTAAAGTTACTGTCACGACTCCGACCGAGGCAGGCTCTCCTTCACGTTCTGGTGGCGCTCGGCGGTCGTCGTCACCGGCCTATTAGCTGCCACTGATCTTTTTCCTCCCCCTCCTTATGTGTTCATTGGTTACACCTGTTTTGTGTTTGTTCGTAATTAGTTGGGCTTTATCTGTCAGCCGGCCCGCCCGTTTCTTTGTGCGGGATTGTTTTATTGTAAGCTTGGTGTTTGTTAGTCTGATCGTTACGTGTTTGTATTAGTGTGCATTTTTCTTGAACTGTTTTCGTTCCCCGTGTCTGGGGCAGTTTATTTGGGAGCACCCAGTGTCAAGTCTGGTGGCCGTTGTTTGTCAGTGGTTTATTAACTTCTTATGGCTGCAAGGGGCAGCACTGAGTAACCTGGAAAGAGGTGGCCATTTCAAACGGCCTCCTACTCAATTCTTGCTCGTACAATATGCATATTATCATTACAATTGGATAGAAAACACTCTCTAGTTTCTTAACCTCTAAAGAGCCTCTACCCCGGATCCGGGAGCACCCCCCCCCCCCCCCCCACACTGATTAGCATCGCTAGCATAGCGTCACAATTAAATAGTAGCATCTAAATATCATTAAATCACAAGTCCAAGACACCTAATGAAAGATACAGATCCTGTGAATAAAGCCACCATTTCAGATTTTTAAAATGTTTTACAGGGAAGACAAAATATGTAAATCTATTAGCTAACCACGTTAGCAAAAGACACCACTTTTCTAACTCCATCAGTTTCTTACTCCATCAGGTGCTATCACCAATTCGGCTAAACTAAGATATTGATAGCCACTAACCAAGAAAAAACCTCATCATATGACAGTCTGATAACATATTTATGGTATAGGATAGGTTTTGTTAGAAAAATGTGCATATTTCAGGTAGATATCATAGTTTACAATTGCACCCACCGTCACAAATGGACTAGAATAAATACATAGAGCAACGTGTTTACCTAATTACTAATCATCAAACATTTCGTAAAAATACACAGCATACACTAATCGAAAGACACAGATCCTGTGAGGGGAACGGCACCTCAGTACCTTCAGGCTCTGATCAGGCTCTGATCAGGCCCTACACCCAAACAAGGGCACTGCGTTCATCCACCTCTGGCCTGCTCGCCTCCCTACCACTGAGGAAGTACAGTTCCCGCTCAGCCCAGTCAAAACTGTTCGCTGCTCTGGCACCCCAATGGTGGAACAAACTCCCTCACGACGCCAGGACAGCGGAGTCAATCACCTCCTTCCGGAGACACCTGAAACCCCACCTCTTCAAGGAATACCTAGGATAGGATAAAGCAATCCTTGTGACCCCCCCCCCCCCCTTAAAAGATTTAGATGCACTATTGTAAAGTGGCTGTTCCACTGGATGTCATAAGGTGAATGCACCAATTTGTAAGTCGCTCTGGATAAGAGCGTCTGCTAAATGACTTAAATGTAAATGTAAATGTAATACAGACAATATTTCAGATTTTCTAAGTGTCTTACAGCGAAAACACAATAAATCGTTATATTAGCATAGCACATGTGCAAACATTACCCCAGCATTGATTCTAGCCAAAGAGAGCGATAACGTAAACATCGCCAAAATATATTAATTTTTTCACTAACCTTCTCAGAATTCTTCAGATGACACTCCTGTAACATCACATTACAACATACATATACAGTTTGTTCGAAAATGTGCATATTTAGCCACCAAAATCATGGTTAGACAATGAGAAAAGTAGCCCAGCTGGTCAGAAAATGTCGTGCGCCATATTAGACAGTGATCTAGTCGTATACATAAATACTCATAAACGTGACTAAAAAATATAGGGTGGACAGCGATTGATAGACAATTTAATTCTTAATACAATCGCTGATTTACATTTTTTAAATTATCCTTACTTTTCAATACAGTTTGCGCCAAGCGAAGCTACGTCTAAGAAGATGGCGTCATAAACCATTAACATTTTTCGACAGAAACACGATTTATCATAATAAATTGTTCCTACTTTGAGCTGTTCTTCAATCAGAATCTTGGGCAAAGAATCCTTTCTTGGGTCTAATCGTCTTTTGGTCGAAAGCTGTCCTCTTGCCATGTGGAAATGCCCACTGCGTTCGGCATGAACTGGAAACCTGCCCGTCGCTTGAAAGTGTCTCAGAAATAAATGTCCCAAAATGCGCACTAAACGGATATAAATTGCTATAAAACGGTTTAAATTAACTACCTTATGATGTTTTTAACTCCTATAACGAGTAAAAACATGACCTGAGAAATATTACTGGCTACACTAATGCTTGGAAAAACAGCAGGTCGGTGTCCACCGTGCGTCCGGCGCAGCTGGAAAAGAGTTCCTACGTACAGGTCTTTTTCATTTATAGTGGCTGTGATTGCGCAATCGATACCATTCAAAGCGTCATCACGTAAAGGCATCCAGGGGAAGACGTAAGCAGTGTCCGTATCCTCATAGCGTTCACAGTGGCCTTTAAACTGACTCCAGATCA
>NW_024061246.1:0-15000 GCF_016432855.1 Salvelinus namaycush
GTCAAAACCATTACAGTTCCTCAACACTGGACGTGATGCAACGTGAAACAGGGAGTTGTAGTCCTCTTAAGAGCAGGTGTAGTCAACATTACAGTTCCTCACACTGGACGTGATGCAACGTGAAATAGGGAGTTGTAGTTCTTCTTAAAAGAGCAGGTGTATTCAAACCATTACAGTTCCTCACACTGGACGTGATGCAACGTGAAACAGGGAGTTGTAGTCCTTCTTAAAGAGCAGGTGTATTCAAACCATTACAGTTCCTCAACACTGGACGTGATGCAACGTGAAACAGGGAGTTGTAGTCCTTCTTAAAGAAGCAGGTGTATTCAAACCATTACAGTTCCTCAACACTGGACGTGATGCAACGTGAAACAGGGAGTTGTAGTCCTTCTTAAAGAGCAGGTGTATTCAAACCATTACAGTTCCTCAAACACTGGACGTGATGCAACGTGAAACAGGAGTTGTAGTTCATTCTTAAAGAGCAGGTGTAGTCAAACCCATTACAGTTCCTCAACACTGGACGTGATGCAACGTGAAACAGGAGAGTTGTAGTTCTTCTTAAAGAGCAGGTGTATTCAAACCATTACAGTTCCTCAACACTGGACGTGATGCAACGTGAAACAGGGAGTTGTAGTCCTTCTTAAAGAGCAGGTGTATTCAAACCATTACAGTTCCTCAACACTGGACGTGATGCAACGTGAAACAGGGAGTTGTAGTCCTCTTTAAAGAGCAGGTGTATTCAAACCATTACAGTTCCTCAACACTGGACGTGATGCAACGTGAAACAGGGAGTTGTAGTCCTTCTTAAAGAGCAGGTGTATTCAAACCAATTACAGTTCCTCAACACTGGACGTGATGCAACGTGAAACAGGGAGTTGTAGTCCTTCTTAAAGAGCAGGTGTATTCAAACCATTACAGTTCCTCAACACTGGACGTGATGCAACGTGAAACAGGGAGTTGTAGTCCTTCTTAAAGAGCAGGTGTATTCAAACCATTACAGTTCCTCAACACTGGACGTGATGGCAACGTGAAACAGGGAGTTGTAGTCCTTCTTAAAGAGCAGGTGTATTCAAACCATTACAGTTCCTCAACACTGGACGTGATGCAACGTGAAACAGGGAGTTGTAGTCCTTCTTAAAGAGCAGGTGTATTCCAAACCATTACAGTTCCTCAACACTGGACGTGATGCAACGTGAAACAGGGAGTTGTAGTTCTTCTTAAAGAGCAGGTGTATTCAAACCATTACAGTTCCTCAACACTGGACGTGATGCAACGTGAAACAGGGAGTTGTAGTTCTTCTTAAAGAGCAGGTGTATTCAAACCATTACAGTTCCTCAACACTGGACGTGATGCAACGTGAAACAGGGAGTTGTAGTCTTCTTAGAAGAGCCAGGTGTATTCAAACCATTACAGTCCTCAACACTGGACGTGATGCAACGTGAAACAGGGAGTTGTAGTTCTTCTTAAAGAGCAGGTGTATTCAAACCATTACAGTTCCTCAACACTGGACGTGATGCAACGTGAAACAGGGAGTTGTAGTCCTTCTTAAAGAGCAGGTGTAGTCAAACCATTACAGTTCCTCAACACTGGACGTGATGCAACGTGAAACAGGGAGTTGTAGTTCTTCTTAAAGAGCAGGTGTTTTCAAACCATTACAGTTCCTCAACACTGGACGTGATGCAACGTGAAACAGGGAGTTGTAGTCCTTCTTAAAGAGCAGGTGTATTCAAACCATTACAGTTCCTCAACACTGGACGTGATGCAACGTGAAACAGGGAGTTGTAGTTCTTCTTAAAGAGCAGGTGTATTCAAACCATTACAGTTCCTCAACACTGGACGTGATGCAACGTGAAACAGGGAGTTGTAGTTCTTCTTAAAGAGCAGGTGTAGTCAAACCATTACAGTTCCTCAACACTGGACGTGATGCAACGTGAAACAGGGAGTTGTAGTCCTTCTTAAAGAGTAGGTGTTTTCAAACCATTACAGTTCCTCAACACTGGACGTGATGCAACGTGAAACAGGGAGTTGTAGTTCTTCTTAAAGAGCAGGTGTAGTCAAACCATTACAGTTCCTCAACACTGGACGTGATGCAACGTGAAACAGGGAGTTGTAGTCCTTCTTAAAGAGCAGGTGTATTCAAACCATTACAGTTCCTCAACACTGGACGTGATGCAACGTGAAACAGGGAGTTGTAGTTCTTCTTAAAGAGCAGGTGTATTCAAACCATTACAGTTCCTCAACACTGGACGTGATGCAACGTGAAACAGGGAGTTGTAGTTCTTCTTAAAGAGCAGGTGTAGTCAAACCATTACAGTTCCTCAACACTGGACGTGATGCAACGTGAAACAGGGAGTTGTAGTTCTTCTTAAAGAGCAGGTGTAGTCAAACCATTACAGTTCCTCAACACTGGACGTGATGCAACGTGAAACAGGGAGTTGTAGTCCTTCTTAAAGAGCAGGTGTATTCAAACCATTACAGTTCCTCAACACTGGACGTGATGCAACGTGAAACAGGGAGTTCTTCCCAGAAAGCCCAGGTGTATTCAAACCATTACAGTTCCTCAACACTGGACGTGATGCAACGTGAAACAGGGAGTTGTAGTCCTTCTTAAAGAGCAGGTGTATTCAAACCATTACAGTTCCTCAACACTGGACGTGATGCAGCGTGAAACAGGGAGTTGTAGTTCTTCTTAAAGAGCAGGTGTATTCAAACCATTACAGTTCCTCAACACTGGACGTGATGCAGCGTGAAACAGGGAGTTGTAGTTCTTCTTAAAGAGCAGGTGTAGTCAAACCATTACAGTTCCTCAACACTGGACGTGATGCAACGTGAAACAGGGAGTTGTAGTTCTTCTTAAAGAGCAGGTGTATTCAAACCATTACAGTTCCTCAACACTGGACGTGATGCAACGTGAAACAGGGAGTTGTAGTCCTTCTTAAAGAACATGTGTATTCAAACCATTACAGTTCCTCAACACTGGACGTGATGCAACGTGAAACAGGGAGTTGTAGTCCTTCTTAAAGAGCAGGTGTATTCAAACCATTACAGTTCCTCAACACTGGACGTGATGCAACGTGAAACAGGGAGTTGTAGTTCATCTTAAAGAGCAGGTGTAGTCAAACCATTACAGTTCCTCAACACTGGACGTGATGCAACGTGAAACAGGGAGTTGTAGTCCTTCTTAAAGAGCAGGTGTATTCAAACCATTACAGTTCCTCAACACTGGACGTGATGCAACGTGAAACAGGGAGTTGTAGTTCTTCC
The DNA here is from genome assembly GCF_016432855.1 of Salvelinus namaycush. Taxonomy (NCBI): domain Eukaryota; kingdom Metazoa; phylum Chordata; class Actinopteri; order Salmoniformes; family Salmonidae; genus Salvelinus; species Salvelinus namaycush. Next base: position 3,265 of record NW_024061246.1, read on the forward strand.
TAAAGAGCAGGTGTATTCAAACCATTACAGTTCCTCAACACTGGACGTGATGCAACGTGAAACAGGGAGTTGTAGTCCTTCTTAAAGAGCAGGTGTATTCAAACCATTACAGTTCCTCAACACTGGACGTGATGCAACGTGAAACAGGGAGTTGTAGTCCTTCTTAAAGAGCAGGTGTATTCAAACCATTACAGTTCCTCAACACTGGACGTGATGCAACGTGAAACAGGGAGTTGTAGTCCTTCTTAAAGAGCAGGTGTTTTCAAACCATTACAGTTCCTCAACACTGGACGTGATGCAACGTGAAACAGGGAGTTGTAGTCCTTCTTAAAGAGCAGGTGTATTCAAACCATTACAGTTCCTCAACACTGGACGTGATGCAACGTGAAACAGGGAGTTGTAGTCCTTCTTAAAGAGCAGGTGTATTCAAACCATTACAGTTCCTCAACACTGGACGTGATGCAACGTGAAACAGGGAGTTGTAGTCCTTCTTAAAGAGCAGGTGTATTCAAACCATTACAGTTCCTCAACACTGGACGTGATGCAACGTGAAACAGGGAGTTGTAGTTCTTCTTAAAGAGCAGGTGTAGTCAAACCATTACAGTTCCTCAACACTGGACGTGATGCAACGTGAAACAGGGAGTTGTAGTTCTTCTTAAAGAGCAGGTGTATTCAAACCATTACAGTTCCTCAACACTGGACGTGATGCAACGTGAAACAGGGAGTTGTAGTTCTTCCCAGAAAGCCCAGGTGTTTTCAAACCATTACAGTTCCTCAACACTGGACGTGATGCAACGTGAAACAGGGAGTTGTAGTTCTTCTTAAAGAGCAGGTGTAGTCAAACCATTACAGTTCCTCAACACTGGACGTGATGCAACGTGAAACAGGGAGTTGTAGTCCTTCTTAAAGAGCAGGTGTAGTCAAACCATTACAGTTCCTCAACACTGGACGTGATGCAACGTGAAACAGGGAGTTGTAGTTCTTCTTAAAGAGCAGGTGTAGTCAAACCATTACAGTTCCTCAACACTGGACGTGATGCAACGTGAAACAGGGAGTTGTAGTCCTTCTTAAAGAGCAGGTGTATTCAAACCATTACAGTTCCTCAACACTGGACGTGATGCAACGTGAAACAGGGAGTTGTAGTTCTTCTTAAAGAGCAGGTGTATTCAAACCATTACAGTTCCTCAACACTGGACGTGATGCAACGTGAAACAGGGAGTTGTAGTTCTTCTTAAAGAGCAGGTGTAGTCAAACCATTACAGTTCCTCAACACTGGACGTGATGCAACGTGAAACAGGGAGTTGTAGTTCTTCTTAAAGAGCAGGTGTAGTCAAACCATTACAGTTCCTCAACACTGGACGTGATGCAACGTGAAACAGGGAGTTGTAGTTCTTCTTAAAGAGCAGGTGTATTCAAACCATTACAGTTCCTCAACACTGGACGTGATGCAACGTGAAACAGGGAGTTGTAGTTCTTCATAGAAAGCCCAGGTGTATTCAAACCATTACAGTTCCTCAACACTGGACGTGATGCAACGTGAAACAGGGAGTTGTAGTCCTTCTTAAAGAGCAGGTGTATTCAAACCATTACAGTTCCTCAACACTGGACGTGATGCAGCGTGAAACAGGGAGTTGTAGTTCTTCTTAAAGAGCAGGTGTATTCAAACCATTACAGTTCCTCAACACTGGACGTGATGCAGCGTGAAACAGGGAGTTGTAGTTCTTCTTAAAGAGCAGGTGTAGTCAAACCATTACAGTTCCTCAACACTGGACGTGATGCAACGTGAAACAGGGAGTTGTAGTTCTTCTTAAAGAGCAGGTGTAGTCAAACCATTACAGTTCCTCAACACTGGACGTGATGCAACGTGAAACAGGGAGTTGTAGTTCTTCCCAGAAAGCCCAGGTGTATTCAAACCATTACAGTTCCTCAACACTGGACGTGATGCAACGTGAAACAGGGAGTTGTAGTTCTTCTTAAAGAGCAGGTGTATTCAAACCATTACAGTTCCTCAACACTGGACGTGATGCAACGTGAAACAGGGAGTTGTAGTTCTTCTTAAAGAGCAGGTGTATTCAAACCATTACAGTTCCTCAACACTGGACGTGATGCAACGTGAAACAGGGAGTTGTAGTTCTTCTTAAAGAGCAGGTGTATTCAAACCATTACAGTTCCTCAACACTGGACGTGATGCAACGTGAAACAGGGAGTTGTAGTTCTTCTTAAAGAGCAGGTGTATTCAAACCATTACAGTTCCTCAACACTGGACCATTTTGGAATCACAATCATGAAACAGCCCTTAAACATATGACACAATGTTCTCACTACAACTGAGGACTCTGACAGTGGTGGACTTTATTTAATAAATAGGTCTATAGGCTTTTAGCTGGGGTGTAATATACTCCTCAGTAAACTGGGGAAACAGCTTGATTGTTCTACGAGAGACTTGTAATGATAAGAATAAGCACATATTTGATTGATCAGAAAGTTTATGTCCACATGCCAAGACAACAGGCTTTGGGCGAGAGCTTAAACTTCTTGTCAATAGGGGGTGCTTTTAGCACTTTGTAATAATTACGTTCCCAAATTAAACTGCATCGTACTCAATTCTTGCTCGTACAATATGCATAGTATTATTACTATTGGATAGAAAACACTCTCTAGTTTCTAAAAGCGTTTGAATTATATCTGTGAGTGAAACAGAACTGCAATTTGTGGATGTGAGAATGCAGAATTCTGCAAGCTGCTCTGAGATCTGTTTATAAATCTGCCTGTCTTCTATTGGTTGAGATGCACTGCATACGCCTTCCCCTGGATGTTAGCGAATAGTGAGACTTGAAATGGAGTCTCTACGCAGATCTGAAAGGTTATAAATAGCTTGGCAAGGAAGTGTCTGGTTGTTTCCCTCTTCGCTCTGACGCACGGAGGACCTTGGCATATCGTACTAGAACCTTCGGTTATAGCTCTTAGAAATATCCGGCTGTGTTTTTATTCGATATAGGCGTTAAAGACATCATAATGTTGTTATTTTAAACCGAATTATATCAGTTTATGTCAGTATATTGCGATTTTCGGGTATTTATTTTTGTGGCGTTCTAGGGAGTTGGGTATCTCTGGCTCACATGCTAATGTTTACTGCTAATTGCAACGTTGAAGACGACATTCTACAACCGAGCAACGATTCTTTTGGACAAAGGACACCTTTCCCAAGATTCTGATGGGAGTTCATCAAAAAGTAAGAACTATTTATGCTGTTAATTCGTTGTTCTGTTGAAAAATGTAAAATGCATAAGCCGCCATTAATTTCAGTGCAGCCTCGCTTTAACGCACGCTGTATGTTGTAGTAACGTTAATTTTAAAAATGTAACACAGCGATTGCAATAAGAACTAATTTATCTTTCATTTGCTGTCCAACCTGTATTTTTTAGTCAAGTTAATGATTATTTATCGATTAGAATAGGTGCCTCTCCCAAGATTTCTCCCGACATTTTCTTGGCAGCTTGGCTACTTTTCTCATTGTATAACCACGATTTGTGCCGCTAAATATGCACATTTTCGAACAAACTCTATATGGATTGTGTAATATGATGTTATAGTCATCTAAAGAATTCTGAGCAGGTCAGTGAAAAAATTTATATATTTTGGTGGTTTATACGTTATCGCTATATTTGGCTTGAATCAATGCTGTTGTGTGGTTTGCTATTGTGGTAAGCTAATATAACGCTATATTGTGTTTTCGCTGTAAAACACTTAGAAAATCTGAAATATTGGCTGGATTCACAAGATCTGTGTCTTTCATTTGCTGTACGCTGTGTATTTTTCATAAATGTTTTATGATGAGTATTTAGGTAATACACGATGGTCTCTGTAGTTATTCTAGTTGCTTTGGTGAGAGTTGTGATGGTGGCTGCAATGGTAAACTATGATTTATACCTGAAATATGCACATTTTAGGAAATGTGCGGAGGTAGCGGTCCTGCTGCTGGGTTGTTGCCCTCCTACGGCCTCCTCCACGTCTCCTGATGTACTGGACTGTCTCCTGGTAGCGCCTCCATGCTCTGGACACTACGCTGACAGACACAGCAAACCTTTTTGCCACAGCTCGCATTGATGTGCCATCCTGGATGAACTGCACTACCTGAGCCACTTGTGTGGGTTGTAGACTCCGTCTCATGCTACCACTAGAGTGAGAGCACCGCCAGCATTCAAAAGTGACCAAAACATCAGCCAGGAAGCATAGGAACTGAGAAGTGGTCTTTGGTCACCACCTGCAGAATCACTCCTTTTTTTGGGGGTGTCTTGCTAATTGCCTATAATTTCCACCTTTTGTCTATTCCATTTGCACAACAGCTTGTGAAATTTATTGTCAATCAGTGTTGCTTCCTAAGTGGACAGTTTGATTTCACAGAAGTGTGATTGACTTGGAGTTACATTGTGTTGTTTAAGTGTTCCCTTTATTTTTTTGAGCAGTGTATATATATATATTTGTACATACCTTATACACATAAACATGGCATAAAAGCATAAAAAACAGCATTTGAATATTACATTTACATTTGTTAAAAAGTACAAGTTGTTCATTTAAAAAAAATAAAAACAACCATGAATAAAAGTACTTTTTCTTGTAAAAATCCAATCTGTAAAAAGCCATTTAAAATGTGCACAAATGATTTAACAAAAAACACTTTTAATACACGAAAACATGTTAAAAAGTAACTTTGTTAAAAAGCTGTCTTTGGTCATTTGTACGGGAACGGGGTGAGACCTTTTCAAACTCGCCTACAAACTCGCCTAAACCTGCTCTTCCGAATCAATAAAAAATATGCAGTGAAATTTTCATTCGTTGGCATCGAATCGAGCGAATGCTGCGCAGATTCACTTAGTTACAAACCAAATGGACAGGTCTAGCTCATTGATTTGTAGATCTGACTCAGTTGCTACCTCAGATTATGAGTCTAGCAGGTGTTGTGAATGAGTTATGTAGTACCCACAGAAGGCCACAGGGAGGAGCAAGAGAGCTATTAACCCATACTGTTTTTACCTTATTGTGATGTATTAGATTTTTACATCACGAAGAAACTCTAACCCTACATATAACCTATTTTAGCCTTAACCCTAATTCTAGGGTAGGGTAGACTAGAACACTTTTAGAAACAATTTTAGTACTAATTATATGTTTTGAAAATACCATTATAGTATTAAATAGCATTTTGATTATTTTGTTAATCAAAACCCGTCTAAGCATTTTGATTTTATTGTTTTGTTATTTTATTATATTTATTATTGCACTTGATGAACAAGACACATTAGTTTTATTTTTTCAACTGGTTTGAAATTGGCTGGGATATGTGGGGCAGGTTTGAGACTGATCTAAGTTAACAAGAAAAATACACTTTCTCAGCTGCCTCACCAATGTTTGTACATTAATTAATAACTTTTAATTGCTAGATATTTCCAACAGATGGCAGCATAAGACCACTAAGCATCAGTTATAGGCTACAAGCAGCAATATGATTGACATAAAATAGCATGCAACCAAAGACTATATGTCCCATGATTTTCTAAAATGGTCACTCATTACTTTACTTAGCTATATATCTCATATTAGGCTTATGTTGCTTTTGGGAGAGAAAAAATATAGTGATTATAGCAGGTATTGAACACTCGGGTAAAAAATCACTAGTCACTAGAACCTCAACCTTAGTATATATGCATTATAAAAAAACATCTTAATATCTGATATTGCGAGTAAACAACCTCGGAATAGAAAAGACAAGAGTGCGTCTTCCAGCCCACCAATAAATTACATAATTCAACCCTCCCGGTTAGTAAATTTACCTCAACATGCCCCCGGAGAAGGCAGAGTAAAGACACCAGCCTTTTAGCGGGGCTGACTACAACGCTCGCGTCGCTAAATGAATTTCGTTATTAAAAATGACACACTGCTCGCGCACGCTGACGAGCGTCTGGAAGTCAGTTTTATTTGTGACGCAGTTCGCGCTGGTTTATAGAAGCAGGTACCCACGTGCCATCTCCTCATTGGTTTATAGAAGCAGGTACCCACGTGCCATCTCCTCATTGGTTTATAGAAGCAGGTACCCATGTGCCATCTCCTCATTGGTTTATAGAAGCAGGTACCCATGTGCCATCTCCTCATTGGTTTATAGAAGCAGGTACCCACGTGCCATCTCCTCATTGGTTTATAGAAGCAGGTACCCACGTGCCATCTCCTCATTGGTTTATAGAAGCAGGTACCCACGTGCCATCTCTTCATTGGTTTATAGAAGCAGGTACCCACGTGCCATCTCCTCATTGGTTTATAGAAGCAGGTACCCACGTGCCATCTCCTCATTGGCTTATAGAAGCAGGTACCCACGTGCCATCTCCTCATTGGTTTATAGAAGCAGGTACCCACGTGCCATCTCCTCATTGGCTTATAGAAGCAGGTACCCACGTGCCATCTCCTCATTGGCTTATAGAAGCAGGTACCCACGTGCCATCTCCTCATTTAGCAAAAAAACATAACTTAACATAAACATAACTTCTTTAAACAATAAAAGCTAATTTACGAACATTTCTGAAAATGGATATACAGCTTTTAGGAATGAAAGTGTTCTTATGTTTCCCCATCTGAGCTCAGAGTAGATGAGAGATGTAATGTTTGTCTCTGTTGTGTTGAAGTCCAATCAAGCAGGAGAGACCAGCCTCCCCTGTACCCAGCTGTGTGTCCATGAAGAGTGAAAAGTCTAAGGGTCAAATTATAGACTTTAGAGAGGGAGACATTTCTACTGAACAAAGGTAAGAAGAACTCATGGGTCATGTTCACAACACTGTCTCGAGTCATTTCTCCTCTCCCATTTTACCATTTCTTTTTGATGTTTTCATAATCTGTAGGCTAATCCTTTTGTCCATTTCCATAGTCCTAAAACAATTGTGTGTGTGTGTGTGTGTGTGTGTGTGTGTGTGTGTGTGTGTGTGTGTGTGTGTGTGTGTGTGTGTGTGTGTGTGTGTGTGTGTGTGTGTGTGTGTGTGTGTGTGTGTGTGTGTGTGTGTGTGTACTCCCTGGATGAGGAGATGTAATCTCATGTTTTGTCCACAGAAACCAACAGGAGAGATCAGAGTCAGAGATTCTCAGTGGTCAGTCTTCCCAGAGTCATCAAACAGACCTGGCCTCCATATTCAGTGTATGTGGTCCTGTTATGTACATTTGTTTTTGTTTACCTCAAGTAAAGTTGATCTGTCAATCATTCATTAATGTGTTAATGAGAAACATTTATTCTCTTGCTTAACTTATTTACTTGATTTATTTCAGTTGCTTGAAGAGAAAATTATGACATTTGTGAAGAACGAGCTGAAGATGTTCAAGAGGATTCTTAGTCCAGAACTCCCAGAAGGCTTTGAGAGTCAGAAGCAGGATAAGGAAGTGGTGGATGCTGAAGATGAGAAGCAGGAGAGCAGTGCCAGAGAGGGGGCTCTGAAGATCACACTGCACGTCCTGAGGAAAATGAACCAGAAGGAGCTTGCTGACACACTGGAGAAATGTAAGATCTGTCTGCCTCATGTTGAATGCTGTTTTATAACATTTAAAAGCTGTAGCTAAAGTACAGCTAAAGTAGCTGTGTAACTCAATGATATTGTAGCAGCCTTAACACAACACCTAGTGACCTCATCAAGTAGCAGCAGGGATGTGTTGTGGTGACTAATTTAGAGAGAGAGAGAGAACATTAATAATACCATCAATAATACCAATAATAATATAATCAGTCACACCAGTCTGTAATGCATTATGAAAACATTTACACATTTATACAGTCAGTTAAGAAAATAAACTTCTTCTGGCTGCAAGCCCGACGTCGGCTCACCACCAAATACAAAAAAGGACAGACATTTTTCACAGCACAGGTAGCATGCACAAAACCAACCTAACTAACCAAGAACCAACCAAACTAACCAAGAACCAACCAAACTAACCAAGAAACAACTTCATCAGATGACAGTCTTATGACATGTTATTCAATAAATCTATGTTTTGTTCGAAAAATTTGCATATTTGAGCTATAAATCAGTTTTACATTGCAGCTACCATCACAGCTACCGTCAGAAATAGCACCGAAGCAGCCAGAGTAATTACAGACACCAACGTCAAATACCTAAATACTCATCATAAAACATTTCTGAAAAATACATGGGGTACAGCAAATGAAAGACAGGCATCTTGTGAATCCAGCCAATATTTCCGATTTTTTTAAAGTGTTTTACAGCGAAAACACAATATAGCATTATATTAGCTTACCACAATAGCCAGAAACACAAGCCATTTACCAGCAGCAAAAGTTAGCGATCGTAACAAACCAGCAAAAGATATATAATTTTTGACTAACCTTGATAAGCTTCATCAGATGACAGTCCTATAACATCAGGTTATACATACACTTATGTTTTGTTCATCTGAGCATTCAGGAGTTTCTGGCTGCTGCATACGTGTTCCTCTCATTCATCAACAACAATGACAATCTAATTGACAAACTGCAAACAAACGACGAGCCTGAAGTTACTTTCTACAAGAGTGCTGTGGATAAAGCCTTACAAAGTGAGACGGGAAACCTGGACCTTTTCCTCCGCTTCCTTCTGGGCCTCTCACTGGAGTCCAATCAGAAGTACTTACGAGGTCTACTGACAAAGACAAGAAGCAGCTCACAGAGCCATGAAGAAACAGTCAAGTACATCAAGGAGAAGATCGGGGAAAATCCCTCTCCAGAGAGGAGCATCAATCTGTTCCACTGTCTGAATGAACTGAATGACCATTCTCTAGTGGAGGAGATCCAAAGCTACCTGAGATCAGGAAGTCTCTCAAAACCCAAACTGTCACCTGCACAGTGGTCAGCTCTGGTCTTTGTGTTGCTGACTTCAGAAAAGGAGCTGGATGTGTTTGACCTGAAGAAATACTCCAGATCAGAGGAAGGTCTTCTGAGGCTGCTGCCAGTGGTCAAAGCCTCCAGAGCTGTTCTGTGAGTAAATAAAATGACATATAAGAACTAATCATCAGGAAGCAATATTCAGTTTAGAGAAAATTATGTATTATAATATGTATATAATTTTACATTGAAAAATATATTGAATAAATGCATTAATTTTCACATTAGTATAACAAAATGACCATACAATTCTAGGAGATGGAAGATGAATCTATATGTTGTTTGGGAGAATTAACCAAATGCATCTGCCATTGTCCTTCTACACTACTCGTTAAATGAACAGTGTGTTTGTGAAGTCATGATGATCTCTTTGCAGGCTGTCCGGCTGTGGAGTCACAGAGGAAGGCTGTGCTTCTCTGGTCTCAGCTCTGGAGTCAAACCCCTCACACCTGAGAGAGCTGGACCTGAGTAACAATGACCTGAAGGATTCAGGAGTGAAGCTGCTCTCTGCTGGACTGGGGAATCCCCACTGTAAACTGTAGACTCTGAGGTCAGTATTCCTGTAGTTGATCAACAAGTGATAACTGTTCACCAGATCCACATGTGTTTACCAGACACACATAGTCCACACCATATGTGTTTGGACAGTGAAGCTTACAGTTTTACATTTGGTGTTATGCCCCAGCATGTTGGATTTGAGATATAATGTTTCGTATTAGATGACAGTACAGAATGTCATCTTTCACATACATATTTATGTATGTACAGTGGCTTGCAAAAGTTTTCACCCCCTTGGCATTTTTCCTATTTTGTTGCCTAAAAACCTGTAATTAAAATAGATGTTTTGGGGGTTTGTATCAGTTGATTTACACAACATTCCTTCCACTTTGAAGATGCAAAATATGTTTTATTGTTAAACAATCGATAAATAAAAAAGAAAAGAACTTGAGTGTGCATAACTATTCAACCCCCCCCAAAGTCAATACTTTGTAGAACCACCTTTTGTAGCAATTACAGCTGCAAGTCTCTTGGGGTTTGTCTCTATAAGCTTGGCACATTTAGCCACTGGGATGTTTGACCATTTTTCAAGGCAAAACTGCTGCAGCTCCTTCAAGTTGGATGGGTTCCGCTGGTGTACCGCAATCTGAAAGTCATTCCACAGATTCTCAATTGGATTGAGGTCTGTGCTTTGACTTGACCATTCCAAGACATTTACATTTTTCCCTTTTAACCACTCGAGTGTTGCTTTAGCAGTCTCAAAATCTCTGGAAGACTGAAACAGGTTTCCCTCCATAAATTCCCTGTATTTAGCGCCATCCATCATTCCTTCAATTCTAACCAGTATCCCAGTCCCTGCCGATGAAAAACATCCCCACAGCATGATGCTGCCACCACCATGCTTCACTGTGGGGATGGTGTTCTCGGGGTGATGAGAGGTGTTGGGTTTGCGCCAGACATAGAGTTTCCCTTGATGGCCAAAAAGATAAATAAACTCTTAGTGTCCTGATTCAGATCTGCTCAAACCAACTCTTAGTTTCCTGATTCAGATCTGTTTAAACCAACTCTTAGTATCCTGATTCAGATCTGTTCTAACCAACTCTTAGTATCCTGATTCAGATCTGTTTAAACCAACTCTTAGTGTTATTATTCGTTATTTATTTATGATTTGTATTAATCAAGGCATAATCAGGATTAATTTAGTAGTGTTTAGAAACGTGTTATCTACACCCTTAGACAGAAATTTACTCCAGTCATCATCCACAGTTCAGTTACTATTGGGAAAAACACAACCCAAACACAACCAAAACAAACTGCAAATGCAACCAATGAGTTTGGAACCAAATACTACACTTTTGACTACTTTAATACACTCTAAGTTAATTGATCAGAATATTTACGACTTCTTCAAATTATCAAAGTATGGGGGGACTAGATACATAAAGTGCTTTTATTTCTAAATGGTGAAACAGATATGTATTAAAATATCCTCAAATTAAAGGTGACATTATATACTGTCACCTCATATGAAACATTTGATCTCAAATCCAAAATGCTGGAGTATAGAGCCACATTAAAAATGTTAGCTTCACTGTCAAAATAGATATGGTGTGGACTGTATACTCAATACAATCTAAATCTGATACCTCACTGTCTGTCTTTTGACTGATACTGCTTTTTAAACTGGTCTGGTCAGTCTACTCAAATATTTGTACTATACATTTTTCTCTCTACAAGCAATACTTTGATAATTGTAATTTCTAAAAATGAAACATCAATTTATGAATAGATATGGCAGGTTTCAGGACATAGATGTATCTGAATATGTTGAAAAAATATTCTGCCACTATTTTCACCACCAAAGAATATCAGTGTGATTTTAATATGATTTGACTCTTTGCAGGCTGTCAGGCTGTCTAGTCACAGAGGAAGGCTGTGCTTCTCTGGTCTCAGCTCTGAGGTCAAACCCCTCACACCTGAGAGAGCTGGATCTGAGTAACAATGACCTGAAGGATTCAGGAGTGAAGCTGCTCTCTGCTGGACTGGGGAATCCCCACTGTAAACTGGAGACTCTGAGGTCAGTATTCCTGTAGTTGGTCAACAAGTGATAACTGTTCACCAGATCCACATGTGTTTACCAGACACACATAGTCCACACCATATGTGTTTGGACAGTGAAGATTACAGTTTTAAATTTGGTAATATGCTCAAGCATTTTGGATTTGAGATATAATGTTTCATATTAGGTGACAGGACAGAATGTCATCTTTTATTTTAAGTTAATGGTGAGAGGTTAGCATGTTTTGTAGTAGCCTCTGTTATTGGTA